>NW_027526214.1:53023723-53236223 GCF_048455015.1 Haemaphysalis longicornis | reverse complement strand
AAGACTATCATCTTCAAAACCTGCGTGGGCTCAATATCGTGGCCGACAGGAATTGACAATGTATGAACGTGCCTTCAACCTTCACCTTCAACAACGATTAGGTCGCGTGTTTTGCCGCCACGTAACAGGGCGTTTCACGTAACTTTAACCAGAGGTTAAAAATATGTCGATGCACTTTAAGACGACGCAACCAAATGCATGTTGCTCACTTTTATGTGTATTTTCTTGCGCTATTTCTTGCATCTTGCTTAATTAGATAATAAGTCAGTTTTAATTAGCCGACTTTTCGAACAACGAAGCTGAAATCCCAATTAGGAAGTTGCAGAGCGGTTTTTAAAACGTCCGATAGAACAGTTTATGTTTTTCTATTTATTACGTATTAGTGTTCTTGAGCTCATTGAAGATGCCTGCGAAATACAAAAAAAAAACACCCCATGACGTGCCGGCTTACGCGTCTTGATTGCAGTGCTCCCAAACGTTCCGCACACTAACTGCCATAGGCGCACTGCCGAAGGCGATAGGGCAGCAATAGGCGTCGGCTGTGCCATTTACGCCAGCGATGTGCTTCTCTCGCGACAGATCATCAATAGCGATAAGCAGACGCAGCTCTTATCGCTTGTCCTGTCGGAATCAGCAGATTCTTAATCAGCAGACACTTCTTAAAGGAGCCATGAAGAGAAAATGCAAGTTGGTTTTATTCGAAAGATTTCGTGTTTTATAGTGCCCCCAGCGCTTGTCCGGATACAAACGGTGCTTTATTCACTGAGAAATTAAACAACTTAGGTTAAAATTTTGATTTTCCCGCTCAATCGTGCGTTTTCGTGGTCCCAAGTGACATCACTGAAACCGACCGCTCTGCAGCCTAGAGTACCTTCATTCACGCATCTGCCGTACAGGGTAGAGACACGTATACGCTGGCGCCGCCATTTTTGGTTGCTCGCTCGCCGCCGAAGCAAGTCATTGTGTCAAAACCGCGCTAAAATTATCGCCGCAACGCGGTTTACTGAAGAAGTTTGAATCATATTGTCTGTTTCGCGTTGCCAGGTCTCGTGGGAAACGAAAAGAATAACGCGCTGAGCCCGTTGGCCCAATTGCGGCGGCACGGGACCGTTCGAAGGTTGTCTCCACCCTGTACAGCGGTGTTGGTTTGTTCCCGCGTTTCTTTACGTTCCGTGGCCTAGATGGCGCCACCATACCGTGGCAAGCGTTTGGTTTGTTTTTGCCCGCATTTAAACCTGGCTTGTTTTTGTTCTGGGAGAAAATATTCGTTCCCTGAAACAGTGCTCGCTCGACAAATGGGGTCACGTAAGACACCGTTGCTTGCGTCAATCGGCCAGTGTCGTCTGAGACAACCCCAAGCCCCGTAGTGCTGTGCAGCGAAACCAGGCATGCTGTGCGCAGTACGAACAGCAGAACGCATCAGTACTTCTATGTTTACATGTGCTTTCGTAACTTCCACTGTTTGTCCCATCATTCTTATTGCTTTGTAAAGAATGTGCCGTAAATTTAAGCGCAAATCGCTCGTTCATCTAGTTTGTAAGTTCTACCTAATTTGCGTCTGCTTCTGCCAGCCTCCGCCAATCGCAGAGCTTAGCCCATGTGACGACATAGGTTCTGTTGCGGGAAATGAGCTGGTGGGTCGCATGACCATTCCCGTTTTTCCTAATTATGTAGCTTATTTGAGCGAAGTTTACGTTAAAAGTGGTGTCAGTATGATTCTAACGAGACAATCTTTTGAATGAACCAAACTTGTGTTTTCTCTTCATGGCTCCTTTAACCAGCTGCACACCTATGATTATTTGTACGCGGTACGTTTCGAACACTGCAATCACGACGCGCATAAAGTTGCTGCATATAGCTCCCCTAGGGGAGCAGAGTTGCGTGTCCATCCGCTATCATGAGTTCCAGGTCGTGCGGGAAAGCCACCCGTCTGGCATGTGGGAGCTGCCGCCGGGAGGTGTGGCGAGGAGCAGCGCGGACAAAAAAAAAATCCCGCCATCTCCATGAAGTGAATGATGATGAGTGGGCCGCAGCTCCAATGCTTATAGGTAAAACCGTGAAACATTCGCCCACACATCATAGAAAGCCTCGACACGTTGTTATAGGGGTGATTGCATTTACACTTATATACACGATGCTTATTATTTAAATGTCGATGCAATTATCCTGCGCCCACTCTTATTCGAGGTTCTCTTGCCGCCGCTTGCGTGCCGCCTCTGCTTCGCGGGCTCTCACTTCGGGATCCGCTTGTCGACGAGCCCCCTTTGCTTCGGCTGCGCGAGCCCTCGACGCTGCCGCCGCCTCCGGATCGATGCTGGTGCTGGCTTGTCATTGCTGCCGACGCTGACGTCTTTCTTCGGCCTCTGAGCTCTCACCGCGGGGTCTTGGCGGCGGGCCTGAATTGCAGCCGCGTCGCGAGCTCTCCGCGCCGCTGCCTTCGCTTCCAAGGTGTTCATGATGAGTAGCTTGTCACGCCGGATAATGATGATGATGATGATGATTGTTATTGGTTTCTCCTTTGAAGCGGGGTGATGACATGTCATCTTACCAAAAAAGACTATATAACCCTGTTTTACACTCTTGGTTTAATACTAGCGCTGCTTAGGGCAGGCACTAAAGCTTATTACGCCCGAAATACATTTTTTTCCCTTTTACAGGTGGTAACTGTCCTAGGCAATATTCCCCTCTCTGCCTTTCGTCCACCAGCATTCTAATCTTCTTTTCGTCCCCTCGACAGCCTTGAAGTTAACTTCCTCGCTGATACACTTAAATCATAGGGCTTCTGGAAGCCCAATATTCCCTCCATGTAGATTTGGATGTATACCCTCACATTCTAACACTATGTGCCGCATAGTTTCTTTCTTTTCCGCAGACCACGCATACCCCATCATTTTGTGAATATTTCCCCACAAAACTCTTAGTTCGCAGGCAACCTGCTCTAGCCTCAAAAAGCAAAGCACTGCCCTGGGAATTATCGTAGAAATTTTCCTTTCTGATGTTCAATTTCTCAGCCCTGTACATCTCTAACGACGTTTTAGCTTCCATTTTTCCCCTCCATTTATTCGTTTCAATCTGCCTAGCCCAAGAATACGAGGGATAGAACATGCAGAGTGATGAGAAACTGACACGTTTGGAATGCAACATGACCCCTCAATGGTGTTTCTTACAAACTTGTAGCCCGTCTGGAGTCCAATTCCTTCGGCTTTCCCGCCTTGTTTAGCAAAACACAGTCGATGTCTGGATATTCGTAGGACACCAAATCAAGTAAGCATGGCCCCGTGGCTGTATACAAAGGGTGTCGCTCGTGTCAGACGTTGAGAACCAAATTACGCGCTGATTTTACCTAAAATGTATTACAAACAAGTCAATCACATATCATTGTAATCATGTTAGCACACACCCCACTCTTCCTTAAAGAGATACCAAGAAGTTATTCGAAACAGTTAACTCTGCTTTCGCGCTTTGAATGTGAACGCCTGGCGATATTACTAACATAATTTTGCTATCTCATCTTATCTGCGTTTTTCATTGGCCTTATTTAGCCTGTCTCTGGGGCGGAACTTCTTCGACCGGCTTCTTTACTGCTAGGACATGATTGCATCTCTTTTAGGTCTTAGTTTGTTGTTCTTACGGCTCGAATTACGCGAGAAGGCACAGTGGCTGGTGTCAACCTCTCCTACTTGGGTGCCATCAAGTCCAGATGTCACGCGTATGCTGTCTGCTAGAACTTGCACGTTTCTAGTTCATTGTTTTGTGAATTTTGTGAAGCTAGGTGCGAATGCCCCGCGTGTGTGGGCGCCACAAAGAGAAACAACATTGTCAACAACTTAGGCTCTACCTTGGCAACGTGCGGAGACTGCACAGTTTGTCAATAAAGAAAAAGAAAGAAGATTGCACAGTTGCTAGAGCACTGGGCTTTTGCTATTCAGAACCGTGTTTGAATCTCGGATAACGCACGTGTTTTTTTAGATTTTTCCTGTTTGCTGCGGCAGATATATATTTCCATGACAGGACAACAAAAATAAGAACACCAACGACCTGTTTTACCAAATGGGCACTGAAGGCATTTAGGAGACAAAAGAATTGGGAACATGCTGTAACACACAGCGAGAATTACAGCTGCACAGTTTTAACTAAATGTGAATTTCTTCTTGAACAGACACACTTTCCCCGGCATCTAAAAACCATCTTTGTCGCAAAAAGCTATGGTTACGATATCACTTGAAAGATTAAAGCTGTATCACCCTTCACAATGGCTGAACACCACTGTGCGCTGTGTTATGTCACCATCGCTTGTTTATTCGCAACATACATAGAAGCGCCTATGTAAAGCAATCATGTTTGGACATTACCCATAGACGTAGCAGTAAATGAGCGCCGCAATCTCACCCCAAGAAGCCACAGTTTTGTCGTAGGCTGACGTTAGAAATCTCCAAAGCAGACTGGGAATCGAAGTAGGTATTACTCACAGCAGACGTCAAAAAACCTTGTTTGGGAGGATATATTAGGTCACGAAATTATTTTGTCACGTCCCAAGAAGTCCTATCGTTGGCATCCAATAAAGATGTTTCCTTCTCCACGAATTTCGACACTGCACCATATACACGTAGTCGAGACACTACATCACGACACATGCGAATTGCCAACACGTGGCACCGGGTTTGATCTTCAAAATGTCAGCAAGCAACATGAACAGGAATGCAAGAAGGTGGGAAGTGGTTTATCTCCGGTATCTGCTTCGTTGTGGGTATGTTACATACGCTAATTATTTCATAACTTCCAAGAAGTTTCGCGAATGCTCGTCGGTAACTCCGCATGCAGCGGATGATAACGACATGCACTCACTTATGCCATCTTCATCCAGGAGCTGATCGGTGACATTACTACCCCGAACGAGTGCATAGTGGTCGAGGACAGACTCGTAGAGCTTCTCCACGTCTTGCGATTCCATTGCCTTCAGGACGGAAGAGATTTCTTGGAGTTGGGTAGATAAAGCAATCTGTAAATAAAAACCTGGCGTTAAAGTTATGTAGACGAAATAGCATGTGCTGTCAAAAGCACGTTTTGTAGCTCTCGTTCCTCCCTGCGAAGCAAGCATTACAGTGTGTGTGCGTGTGCGTGTGCGTGTGCGTGTGCGCGTGTGCGTGTGCGCGTGTGTGTGTGCGTGTGCGCGTGCGCGCGCGCGTGTGTGTGCATTTGTATTTGTATTTGTACTTGTATTTGAAGGAACCCCCTTCGAGGGTAAAGGGTTCAGCAAGGCTTGGGAGTGGGCTAGTTGGTGTTTTAGCATCTTGAAGTGCACTTCAAGATGTAAAGGGTTCGCGATCCCGAACCCGCCCGACGAGGTAACGCGATCCGCATGAGAACAAATCGCCGGCTTATTCCGGGGAAACCCAGACTGAACAAAGAAAGCAAGTTGGGAGGCAGACGACGTCTTCAGTCACTTGTGTCGACGTCGGGTGAACAGCGACCGCCGCGGACGCTGGTTGCTTTTCGCTGTCTGGGCGTCATGGTTGTGGCTCGCCGCCACCCGCGGCCGCAGCTGCTCTCGCGTGTCCCCCGGCGCGAAACCCCCCGCGGCTCTTGTGAGCGCCGCTTTTAAGCCACTCCGTTGATTGTGCGCATGTTCCGGGTTCTATTGCACTACACGTGTTCGTTGCGGCTCACTGTTCATCGCACACGCGCGCGCGGGTACATGACGCACAGACGCCACTATCGGTGTTCGACGGGAACTCACTGCACTGCAATCACCCTCCGCGGGCGCACGTAGGGGCTGCGTCCCTACAGTGCGTGCGTGCGGGAGTGCGTGTATATATATATATATATATATATATATATATATATATATATATATATATATATATATATATATATATATATATATATATATATAGAGAGAGAGAGAGAGAGAGAGAGAGAATGAAGCTCGAAGTCTGCTGTGTATTGTGTTGTTTCTCAGAGCCTCGTTCGGATTGATTTTGCTTCCTGACAAACATTTGGTAGGACGAAAATCAAGTTCGACCAACAGAGCATTTCATTTTGTTCCGTCTTCATTTCCATATTGTGTAAAAGAAGCAAACTACAATTTTGTTGTACATAGTAGACCTTCTCGTTAGCGCCGATTCTTTCCTGGTCACTTTGAAACAACCATCATTATGTAGGAAACGATACAATGCTGGCAACACTACACCAATACAAGGGGTGTGACCACGACGGAGCAACACAGAGGTGTATTTTCATACAATAAAAAGTATTTTTATAAATTGTTTAAAGCTTCAAATGCTACCGTGGTAACTTGGTTACTGTTGATTATGTTTTTTGTTATCCTGTCGAAAGCTACTAGTATCACCGCTCACTGTTTAACGCGATTCCATAGCTTACTTTCCCACGTTTTCTTTTTGTTCAGGTTGTACCACCTTCACAATTAGAATAGCTCACTAGAGATCTTTGAGTTTTTGCACGAATAAATTAACTTCTAAATGAATTGCGATCATTACGTTTACCGCAGCGGCACTTCAACGGGTACAAGATTTGTCCCTTACTCCAATCACAATAACAGACGCCTTCTGCAAATAAAATTTCTCGGAAGCCTATCGCTGAAACCAGTCGGCCACAACCAGATTATTACTGTAAAGCAGTATACGTCTAACCAGTCCAGGAGTGTCCGCGTCAGCATAAAACTCCCTGGCTACTACTGGCTACACAAACATCTCTGGCTACTACTGGCCGCTGGCTACACCCAGACTACACAAAAGAGCTACCGCGAGGGATCGGACTTGAGCTTGAAGAGACGCGAAGCGAGAGCCCATCATCTTGCCGACTAAGCTACGCCAACACGTAGAAACGGGGAAACAGACGGTGGTTTGGCAGCGGCTGAGGAGGGGTACGGAGCTTTTTGGAGGCGACACATGAAGCAGGAGTGATGGGGAGGCAGTGAGAGAGATTACGCCACGGCCGTGCGTGCTGCCCTCCTCCTTACCCTTAGAAAGACGCTCCTCTCTATTTTCTTTCTTCCGACGCTGCTGCGTTCGGGACACCGCTCCCGCGAATCCCAGGTAACGGCTGACAGAGTGTCTGGTTTCATCCTTTGTGGAGCCGCGTGTGTGAATTCAAGTGACGCCGCATGGGTAATTGTGGTTGATGTCGTTTACAGCTCCGCAGTGCCTTCACCTTCACAGCGTAAATTGGAGCCAAATTTTGGTAACATTTTCTTAATTAGGCAGCAAGAAAACATCAGCTTTTGTTGTTCAGTCACATTTTCAGAAGAGTACACTTGAAATGTTTTTCGAATCCCTTCTCGTTACAACCAATTAGCTTTCTAGGCACAAGAGCGGCAATCAGTAGCGCCGTCGCAACGATGGCGAAGTGAGTGAAAATGTACTAAAATTAGCATACCTGGCAGTCACAGCTTTTTGAGTTAAATAACGATTTTTTGCACACACCTAAATTATCTCCCACTGTGTCCAGCTTCGAAGTTCTGTAGTGAAATTTAAACACCCATCCTAAGGTGCTGACCGCGCCACCAAGCAAACCACTGTTATGCACAAAAACATAATACATGACTTCCACAGATTCTAATACAGCCTGAGCTTATTCAGTTTGTGTACAAAACGCGAAAGATTCCCCAAAGCAGCACCTTTGTGCAGTCCTACACACGAACAGATCAAGTAATGGCAACAATGGGGTGTAACTTAAGGCAGATAAAAAAGTTGTCTCGCATACTTCCATATCTTCAAAACCAATCCCATATACTTAACGACAGCCGCCTTTGCAACAAACCACGTCGCAATAGGTCTGCAGGCTTATCTACGACACCAACAGCAAAGAGACGTTGCATATGTCAACGTACAAATAAATCGAATCTACGCTTGCGACACGCCAACGGCAGTTTATTTTATTGAGTACTATCTCTGTAATACGCAATTCATTGCGGAAACCAAAGCAGTTCTCAGATACTTACTTAAGAATCATAACGTCCATATATCTACCGTTCCTAACGGTCAAATACCAGAACGCTGCATGAAAACGCGCTACTGGTTTGAGACATCAAAATCAGTATTCCCGGGTGAACCTTCAACACAAATATGCAGAGTTCTCGAGTAGACTTGTTAAAAGAAAATTTTAAAACCTATTTGGTCAGCTTTTTACTTGTTGACCGTAATGCTGACGTTGCTGGAGTTGCTGACAAAAAGGCGTACATTCTGTGATATTCCGCACACAACGTAAATCAGGCGACTTGTTTTAATGAAGATCAAGCACAGCACAAGAACGTAAGCCACGTATTGCTGATAACACTCAGTGCCCTTCAAATTCACGCATAGCACAACCCAGAAAGCTTTTCGCGGTAAAACGTACTGTTCTGCAAAATGCCACTGCGACGGCGTTTTCATGACTAACCTACGGAGCACCTAGCACTCCGCGGATGCGTTTGTAGGTAAATATTACTTGAGAGTGTAAAATCGCAGTCCCTGACCAAGTCAACATGAAATGTTTAACATTGTGGGGCCCATACGGCTTCCTTGTTTACTGTGAAGCCGGCAAGAGACCATCGTGAATATATATGCAAAATATGGAGCAAGGACTTGGAGAAGATGGCGGGCAAGTTGCCATCAGTCCGGTTGACAGTAGGTGGTATAGTATGAATTATAAGTGACTCGACGAAAATTCACAAACCACATTTCTTTCTTTTGCTATGATAGGAGCGTCGTCCCAATTGATGCGGTGATTATGCTGGCCGGCATGCTCGGCTAGCGCGTTTGTTGTGCGATTTTCTATTGCTACGGCACGTTGATGCTCCTTCATTCTTCGTGGAAATTTACCCGTTTCGACGATATAAAGTCATTTGCAGCCATCGCAAGGGATCTTGAATGCGACTACCGGGAAACTATCACTTTACAGCTTGTCCTTAACGTCGATGAGCTATTGCGCAACTTGCTTGCAGGCACGTGCGCACACATGCGTCGTATTTCGAACATACGCCGCAAAGTGCCTCGCTGTCTCCTTCAACATAAGGAATGGCGGCCGTCGTGCTGGGGATGCCGTTAGCTCGTAGAATATGTTTTTCGATTTGTGCCACACATGCCCAGGGTATCCGAGCATAGGCGTGTAGCTCTGGTGATCGGAGCTGAGATGACAGACCTCTTGTGGGCAATTGGATCGCATGATCTGTACTGAAGGTAGCATCCGGTATGCGTCTTCTTGAGGTTAACGGTGAAGGAGAGGCAGCCATCCGAGCAACGAATGCAGTCGTCAAGGAACGGTAGGCGCTCCCCAGTCTCCGGTTGACACGTAAACTGTATGTCAGGTTGAACTGATTTTAGACCTTCGAAAACCTCGGGTCGCCTTGCTCAGGGAGTATCGAGAAACAGTCGTCAATATACCGTAAAACGACCTTTGCAGCGGGCGTGAAGTGGTCCCGCACCTTGTTCTTGAGCGCGTCTATTACAATGTTGGCCGCGGTGTCCAATATAGAGGCACCCATAGCTGTTCCGTGGGTTTATTTGTAAATTTTGTACGCATAGGAAGATTAGGTGTGTCTAAGGCAAAAGCGACGTACCTCACTTAGTTCAGGAACGTCGAAGGGAGTCCGGACGGCGAGTTTGGCGTCCCAATGCAGGGACTCTGTGCAGGTTTGCACAGCAACATCCACTGGAATGCTAGTGAACAAGTCGGTTACATTGAAAGACACCATAACCTCGTCTTCTCCCAAAAACAAGTCAAGTACCTTTTGTACAAAATCCGCTGAATCCGCCTTTTTCGAGACGCCACTGCGCATGCGCGAAGCCCTAGCGGCGAACGCGAGAAACTGTTTGGATGGCCACTGCACCATCCGTCTGCAGCGTCCACAGATACTCGGCTGAGGCCCAATCGTCGTCGGCAACGTGAACTGCAAATATCTAGCCACTTTTGCGTCGTTTGAATGCAATGCCGCTTTCCTGCGCTGCGTACAAGTGCACCTCTTGGGCCAAGGGTGACAAGAAGGAGCGTTTTTTTCGCTTCCCATCAGCCGAACGCGACAGGCAACGCCGAGAAGCCTGGATTAGCACTGTGAGACGCCAGTCTGAAAATGGGAAGCCATGGAAGCCTTCTGCCTACTCCAGGCTTTGTGGAAAGCACTTCGTGACAGGTATGTGCGTTCATACGCTGCGCAACAAGGTAAAAAAAACAGCGCTTGTGCAGCTTTTAATGTGGCCGCTGCAAGCATATAGCTAGCGACCTGTTACGCAACAAAAAGCGAGGGCTGTTGCATGCGTTGAAAGAGGTATCTTGCTGCGGTGTATTAGTATTTTATAAGGGTGACACTTTATATGTGGGCATTGTGATGAGGTAGTCCCTTACCTGCTCCGCTTCGTCGAAGTCCGCGGCCCTGTGGCGCGGTCTCGAGTAAAATGTACTTCCACGTGTGTCGTGTTTTTGCGTGCGCTGCCTAAGCCTCGATTTTATTGCGCTCACCGTGGTTGTGCTTTACAGGAGCGCCATTGTACTCGCCAAGGCACCCGAATTTTGTACCCCTGATCTTATTCTATACGGACGAGTTTGAAAAAAGGCAAGCGCTAGAGCGCTATCGCCGCTCTGCAGGGCGCTCCAGAATGAAAAGTGCGCCGCAGCCAGGTACAATTGATTACTTACATTTTCGCTGGAATGCATGCACTACGAGAATGAACGGCGAGGATAGCGGAACTGCATCTTTTGCACTAGCCAGCAATGGAAAGTTACGAAATTTACGCAGTTTTTTTTTGTGTGCTGTGATTACCGTTTGACCAAAATAAGTTGTGGTTTGCTGCCCGTTTTTTTGCGCAGATTGCTACGTTTCGTTTCAACAGAATAATGCCGCATTGTGCTAATACCACTTTGTGCTTTACCCTTTAACATCAGCAGCGTTCATAGTAGAAAACAAATATACCGGCATATTCGATACTTAATGTGTATTGTGTGAAATGGCTTTAATGTGTATTGTGTGAAATGGCTCATACCACAGTAATTTCACCCAGCTGTGTAGGCCTGCCGGAATAACTTCTTGGTTTCTTTAGGTCAAGACACTACCCAAAAGGGAGAGAAGATACGAGACGCCACTTTTCCAAAAGGTGAATACACCAGGTTTATTGTTTTCCAAAACGGTATGTTTATTCAGGGACTTGAGCACTATGTAACATCCGCATCCTTATACAGATGGCCAAAGCATTTCCAGTAACGGGCCTTCTCAACACAGGTTAGTATTTTACAGGGATGCTACTCTCAGCACCAGCATTTAGAACGAACATGTAAGGCCTCCTTCGTAACAAGACATTCGTGTTGCAGTTCATTTAGCGACTTGTCTCCCATGTGGCACTTTTTTCTACCGTGCAGCTGACCTAGGTGTAGACGGCATGGACTCTCAAGAAACACACCTTCCGAACACCGGTTAGCGTTTTGCACTGCTGCTGAAATACGAACCATGAAGTTAGTGCACATAGTTACGAGCTCTTGTGTTACAATGTGCAGGTGCAACCACGTGAGAGGACCTTGAGGGTGCTGCCTCCCTGCTGCTTCTCCAAGCTGGTGCTGCAGCAACGACTTGCCAGTCAGCCAAGAAACCTGCACACGAGGTGTGCAACTCCAACCTGGCAGAAGAAAACATTGCTCTCAAGAAGAGGGTCGAGGAACTGGAGGCCAAGTGCAAACGACTGAAGTCCTGCACATTATCCGCAGATACTGTCCATTCAAAAGCATTTAAGTTTTACGACGGCCTGCAGAGCAAGGAGCAATTTGATGTCCTTTATGAACACCTCAAACCAAATGCCGAAAAGATGTCTTACTGGGAGGGGGCATGGAGCAGTCGAAAGAAAGACTTCTTTCGACAAGAGAAGAGCTTTGCATGGTGCTATACCGCCTCAGAGCGGGTGTGTGCGCGAAAGAAATCGCCCGAATGTTTGGTATTTCGGAAGCCACTCTGAGCCGTGTTTTTTGCAGCTGGGTCAACTTCTTGGACAAAGATTTAGTGGCTCTGACGAAGTTTCCAGCCCTAAACAAAGTACAAAAGCACATGCCGAAGTCCTTTAAAGACTTTTCGAACACTAGAGTAGTGCTGGACTGCACGGAGGTTAGGATACAGAAATACTATCGTCTTAAAGTTCAGAAACAAACATTTCCCCCCTACAAGCACTATAATACTTGCAAAGCACTTGTAGGGGTGACGCCAGATGGATATATATCTTTTCTGCCAAATTTGTGGGGTGGCCATGTAAGCGACAGCGAGCTAGTAGAAAAAAAGTGGCCTCGTCGACCTCCTTCAACCAGGGGATGCCGTGATGGTTGACAAGGGGTTTCGGTTGGATGTCGTCTTGCCTCCAACCGTAACTGTCCATATGCCATTTTTCAAAAAGGGAGCACAGCTTTCTTGTGCACAAGTAATCAAAACAAGATTGCTATTGCACGCATTCACGTGAGAGGGTGATCAGGAGAATAAAAGAATTTCACTTTCTGGACAGGCCCATCCCTATAAATATGTTAGACATCTCCAGGCGGAATCTTTCGGTCATGTGCCCTTTGCAATTTCCAGCAGCCCATAATTGCAAGCTCCCACTAAATCTGGCCTAGCTGTGCGAGCTCTCAAGCGCAAGTGTTTTTATGGGGGTTTAATGTGCCGAAGCTTTACCTGGATTATGAGGCGTGCCGTAGTGCAGGGCTCGGAATTAATTTTAACCATCTGGGGATTCTTAACGTGCCGAAATATCGACACACAGGCAGTTTTGCTTTTCTCCTCCATCTGAAAAGGTGTGTTGTTCTGCAACACAGTGAGTGATATCACAGAACAAAAATAGTGGAGAGAAAGCTTCTGGAGATTGCAGTGACATAGCGGCATGTCTGCCGGCGCTTGCCACACAGCAGATGAGCGGCCGAACTAGGCGTCCCTACTGTTCGCACCGGGAAGCGTGACACCGCTTAGTGTTGTAGTGTCAGCAGCTTATATTTTGTGAGCAATGGATGGGGCATGCTGGCAAAACGTCTGCGTCTGTGTATAACAGTGAGCACTAGCACAGAACGAGAAGAGTGGAGAGAGCATGTGGACATTGCACAGTGATCTTGGGGTGCGTCTGCTGGTGTTATACACAGAACACTTTAACGGCCAAACTAGATGTCCGTACTTTTCCAATCGGAAAGTGTGACCTGGCAGGGAATGCCATACAGGCAGTGCTGCTTTGAGTATTCTGCATTCTCGTTGCTATCTGTCAGTGTAGGGACGAAATTCTTGCTTATTCTGAAGAAGAGTCATCAAAAGATCTTGATTTGATTTTACTGGATCTCTTTGTGTACATATATTAATGCTGTAAAATTCTGAATGGAAGCTGTTATGTATTTTGTCTTTTCTATTAATTTCACTGAAATGTTAACAGTTCGTGTAAAATGTTACATATTGTTTGTCTTTTCTGTGTTGTGTTTCAAATTGTGGAATGGTACAGCAAAAAGCTGCGGTACATATTGTTGCAGCTTTTCTATATACTTGTTGAAATAAATTGCTGCTCCACTTGAACCTAGTTTATGCTGCTGAAATGTGCTTGTACGTCTTTTATGCATGCAATCAGAGCATGCATGTTTACGTTGGCTGGTTTCTATCTGACTGCACTCTATAACAAGCGCTTCTAAGTTAACCAGAACGTAGCGTTTATTTCTTATCGACAGCGAACTGCGCAATCTGGTTGTACACAGCTCTGCTATAACATGACAATGATTTCCTAAAGAGCGAGCATGCATGTTTACAAAAGCAATGCTCACCAAGTGGAAACATTTTGGTACATCAGCCTGTTCAGACATCTTACTCTCCCAGGCGTTGATTTATTGCTGCACTCGTGATGGGTGAGTGGTTAAGACAAGCCAGCGACAAGTATACCGTGGTTCCTCTGTAAGCATTAAGATTTAGCTGGCGCTAGAATTTCTTGGTAAACGCTGATTGCGAAATAGTAATCGGTTCCAAATAGGGCTGGGGTTCGACTAAAAAGGTTTAGCCAGTTAATAAAAGGCCTTTATCTATTCTTTAATTGGTTGGTGCAATTTATAGAGAACAAAAAGAGTGAAACCACATTTTGAATTTGACGTCTTTTCTGGTCCGATATTAGGTCATCAACTTAAAGGAATCGAAATTCTACACATTCTCCCGCTTTTACCATTTTTTAACTTCGACTGATCCGTTGAGGAGCCTTTGTTGTCACTACATGTTTACTGTAATTATTGACGGGCCTATTGCAACTCAACGCAGATGGGTTGAACAACCTCAGATAAGCTCATGATGCCTAATTGGAGACCTGATATTTGGTTTACTGGGCTCGTGTGATTTAAGCAAATTAGCCGAATAAAAATTTAATTACTATCACTGCATTAATAAATTAACTGGGGGGCTAATATTGGAAATTCTGCAAGGAAGGCTTGAGCAGAGCTAGCCTCATTGAAAAACGCTTGGTTTGTGACAGGAGACTGCCACAAGCCAAGTAAGACAGCGGTTTCACAGCAAAGCTGTGTGCAGGTACCCCCTATGATTTGTGTCGTGCGTTCTCACACAAAACTTACGTATCCCACAAGCACAAACAGGAAAAATAAAATGACAGTACAACACACCACACCTGCGCAATGCTGTCTGCCCAGCAAGCCGCCATAGCCCGGCTTCTACAGCAGAGCTTTGCACTTGCGCTGCTACCATACCCAGAGGCTAGCAAGCCGGGCCACTATGCAATACGCGGAATTGAAGCAAAAAGTACATCTTCTGAATACAGCTAATACCGTGTTCATTTCAATAGTTATGCACAAAACTCGCGTCATACTTACATGATGAATGATAAGACAGACACTCATTAACAATGTGAAGTCTGTAGCACTTGCCAAAATCACAGTGGCAACAGCAACATCTGCTTGGCAACACGGAAACAACACTCAATATCTGTACATACATAACATATGAAATACATATCTAACCAAATTACACCTTGTTATACAACACAGCACATGACATTAGCATTCTTTCATATGGAAGAGCCCTGAACATATGCAAGAGCACTGAACTAGTGGGTGTTTCATACCTCCCACCCTGTGGATTTCAAAATTCAAAAAAGTTTTATGGTCAAGTCAACCGGAGAGGGGTGGCTAGCCTATGTTTCCTTTCTCTCCTTTTACGGTTTGAGGGAAAAAAGGTTGACTTCAGTTAACGTTCTGCTGTTACACGGTCTGGGTAAAAGAAGGTTGGCGTCTGTTGCAGGGCGTCGCCGTGAAATCGCTCATGAAATGCCCAAAACTTTAATTCAACCCTGTCGTGTCATCGCCCACTTTTGCCAGCATGGCTCTTCTTTCCCGCAGTATACAGTTGTACGGAACACTGTAGCCAGCAACAACTATATCGCGCTGCCTATGGAAGGATTAAGACAGTTACCACAAGGCAATCCCCACAGTGGGTACGTGCTGCTTGTGAAGCCATCACCTGCAATATTATACCCTGCAAATTCTGCAATAAAGCGACGCAAGCACAGTCGTGTCACATCGTAGATGCTAAGCTTGTGATGGAAGACTGCTAGCTGTTTTATTCTACAAGCACGACTTGCAGTTTTTAAATGTGGGAGTTCTCTCTTGGGAGTACTCTCCAAAGCTACACCTCGGCTACGAAATGTGCAGTAGTGGAGGCCTATGAATTAAAGGGATACTAAAGGGTGGAAACAGGTTGGCCTGTATCGACGGATTCAACAAAGAGCGGGAACAGGTTGGCCTGTATCGATGGATTACGGTGCCGAGAATCTAAATACACCATTCTCGCAACTATTTTGTGACGCAAAGGCCACGCCACGAAAAAAATGAAAGGGAAGCAGGTGATAAAAATGCAAGCTTTGTTTGCTTATTTCTCAGCAAATAATGTATCGTTGCTCGTCGAAAAAAAGCCCAGAAAACTACGAAACGTATGATCTCTCACTTCAAACAAAATTTCATTCAGCCTTTAGTGTTCCTTTAATTTTGACTACCTGGGGAGCTTTAACGTACACTGAGATATCCACATTTGGGGACCTCTTTGTTTTCACCTCAATCGGAGAAGTAGCTGCCACGGCCAGGGTTGAACCAGCAAAAAAACACACAGGGCTTTCCTGGCCAGCAGCGGCATTCGCTGAGCAAGCCTTATGCTTCAATTTAGCGGGAGCGTACTTGTGTTCCCCATACAGGGGGACCTGCCGCTTTACCCTGCCGGTAAGCTTCTCAGCAATCACTGCGTTTTAAAAAAAATGCAGGAGACTTGGTAGGATCTCCTCTTTCCACATGGCTTTGCAAAAAAAAATCCTTTCCACATGGGTGGATGCTGCCACACATTCGGCATTTGTCCAAACCACAAAGTCGCACCAAGGGAGACCTGTTACACCCATTAGTCCCTGCACCTGGTAATATACTCGTGGTTTTTTTGAGCTCCACATCCTCGTCAAGAACCCTACAGCAAAACGTGGGTGCTGGTGTTACTTCATCAACAGTCTTGCCCTTGAAGTGAGCACTTGTGAGCACTTAACCTCAAGTAGGCCAATGTCACTGCCTTCAAAGACAAGTCTGTCAGGTGAAGCAGCAATGAAGGGGTGATCACGATGGATGTGGAGGACCGTGTGGCCAAGTGAAATTTCACGATTTCTACTGGCCATCACAAAACTGTACGCCTTGACAGCGTCATCTTCGTGATACGTGCCGTACTAGATAGGCTCCGTCGAAACCTGTCGGGGGTACATCATCTCGCGCACAATGCTGTCAGGCTTACGGCAACGAACAATTCTTATCAACTTCGATGCGGTCAGCCTCCCAGTGCGTTCGCTGTGCCACTGGATGTTTTCAATCTGGCCCATCATCGCTACATGTATAGCAGCCCTCTCCTTGGCTGTCATCGGCTGGATAGCTGCAAAAATCACACCACCCTGCCATTACTCAAAACATAACAATGCATGGAAGGAGGGAAATCACGTCTATGACATGTACCTATTTTGGTGGCAAAGTATGAGCGAACATTTTAACATTAGGCTAACAAAAGTCACTAACCCGGGCCATATTTTGGACATACTTATGGTGCACTATGAGAGGACCAGTAGGCATGACTGTGAGCTCCTGATCTAGAACTGCCAAGTTCAGAGTGATAATATGAGTATACACCCTCGTTCATTTGTACTATCCATAGTCTGTCCAAACCTGACGTTTTTTTATTTGAAGTTTTGAAAAAGAAAAACTGCCATAGTTTTCAGGGAAACCATGCACGGTTACCCACAAAAGAGTGAAAGCTGTAATGAAAACAACAAAAGCTGAAAACTGTAGACAAAAAAACTGCCATAGTTTTGAGGCAAACCATGGGCGGCTTTCTCCCAAAACAATAAAAGCTGTAGCGAAAAAAATGAACGCTGAAAGCTGTAGACAATGAAAGCTGTAGTAGTTGCCTGACTAGGCCCGTAGCACCAAACAGCATTTACCCACCTATTCCCAAAGCTGACGTAAGTACAACTTTTGCCTTCACGCTTTTTAGTGCCTTGATATGTTTCAAAAAGTAAACTTATACTGAAAGGAGGCCTGTTTGTGACCTTCGCGGCCCGAAAAGCAAGCTCTATTTAAGGTAGCTTCCGGCCCACCCTAAGCGTTCCGTTTCCCTACCAACACCGCTGACTACAACGATAGCTTAGCTGAGCTTGCAAATGTCACGTGCCGTGCACGAGACATTGATAAAGCTGAAAAAAAAAAAACGGAGCGTTTCCTGCATGCAAAACACCGACCTCTTTGGTGGAGTCATCTAAACAAGTTACACTTTCAAGAAAGGGGATGTCAGTTAGGGTTGCCACCTTTCCCAGAAGAAAAAAAAACTGGCCCTTCGGCAGGGGGGGGGGGGGGGGCATGGTTTATAGAATGTTTAATTTATGTTGAAAAAAAGATGCCATGTTCTTTGATATGCAGTGCCATTTATTGTAGCATATTCCTGGAGACATTTTGGTTGTTGCTCTGGATGTGCTTCACTAAAAAGTAACCGCAGTTGCTGACTGTGGCGGCGGCAATTCGTTTTTTTTTGTTTTCTCCCTTAGGTCCCCCTCATCTCAGCCAGCGTGCTTGCCCTCGTATGTTCTGTGCTAGCGTGCATTCGTTCATATTGTCGACATATATTTATCTGCTTAGTTGTTGCATGAATGCTTTTAAAATTCCAAAAAAGAAATAATCACAGCACGAGGACCAAAAACCAGCCAATGACGGCCGGTTTTAAGTGTGGACCGGCAACCGCCACTGTTTAAAGAGACCGGACAGGCCGGTTCAAAACCAGGCAGGTGGCAACCCTAATGTCGGTGTGGGGAAAAGTTGCGCAACTGATCATCATTTGGGTTACTGTTGCAAGTGACGATCAAATATTTGCTACAATGTTAAGCTTAAAGTTTTTTTATGGGTACTGGCCACAGACAGTGCTGGCTGATCTAAGCGCTTCTAAATAGCTGCCGCTAGGGCATCCGTCCTTATTCGTGCACAAGTAAAGTCCCGCCCACACGCTGCATGCAGATTGGCACGTCCCGTGCTAGCTAGCCTCGTTTGCAGGTGCGTAACTTGCTTCGGAAAGGGTGCCTTTCATAAGGGGGCATTAAGGAAAATTTCTGAAACTTGTGGAGGCGTTCTCTTAATGCGGTCCTTTTCCGATTTTTATGAAAGGTGGCCTTACGGCACAAGTTCACTTTGCTTTCTGAATATGGAGGCTAGACACTCAATGCTTCAAGTTAAAAGCTTCTTAGCTCACCATCATACTCCTTTTGAAGGAGCTCCTGGATGCTCGGGCTTTGCAGGTCCTCCGAGTCTCCGATGGCCCGATGTTGAAGTGCCCCCCCAGGTGGTGGCAGTGCGGCTGAACTTTCCTGAAGGACCTACAATGTTGTGAAGTTGGAATTTAGTTTTCTCTGTGCAAGGCAATAGTCACAGTAAGGCACTTTTTGCGCCGCGCGGAGTAACTGCCAACTACGGTGATGAGGCGCAGAAGCCACTCCAGTTCTTAAGTTGTCCCCGAGATAGTGAAATTATTTACTGAAAGTTGCTTTTGTGTACACATAGTATGCACTGGGAGCCCATTGCATGGTTGCATTACACCGCTCTAGTGGCGGCCCTACATGTTTGTGGTGTTCACACCATCGGATACGGTGCTGTGCTTCAGTCGGCATGTTCTTGCAAAGCACTTCTCGTGTACTTAAATAGGACATTAAGGAGCTCCTTTAGCTTTTGCATAGATACAAATTTGTATACATGGGTTTACTAGTTACTAAACAGTGAGTGAGGTTGGGGTGGAGATCATCGCAGTTCCTCATAGCTGCTGTGTGTGTATGAGAAGATTGCTGGCATCTAGGCAGCAGCCTGAATTTTTTGCGCCTAAGTTTCGTATAAAGGGTCTTGCTCTGTTGTCGACAATGCACAAGTCCATTGGCACCACTACAACGTCGATGAGTCACATAAATAAGCTTTAGCGCAGCGAAAGGCACGGACGGTGAAAAGGACGAGTCCATACTTTTTTTATGCCGCACGTCCCGTCCTTTTCACCGTCCGTGTCTTTCGCTGCGCTAAACTTATTTACGTAACATGAACCAACTCACCCAGCAACACGTTTTACTAAAGAACGATGATAAGGTTTGTTGCTTCAAAAATTTTTCAAGTAATTCCACTGTGTTGCGATTGCGGTCTGTTCTATAATACTGCAGCAGTGGTACTTTGTTCATCTATGGAATAGGTCTACAAAGTGGCCCCATGACAGAAATAGCTCACTAGCGTATACGAAACAATGCTTGTTGACCTTTGGTAGAAAAAAGTGTGCGGTGGGTTGTACACCCTTGCTCTCTCAGGGCTCTTGAAAACCAGTACCGAACATAAAGGATGTGCTTGGTGGAGACAGCGAAAAATGAGGTGCCAGGCTTAAAGGGACGCCAAAGGGTGGAAACCAGCTGGCCTGCATCGATGGATTACGGTGCCGAAAATCTAAATACACCACTCTCGCAACTGGCAGTTCTTTAATAAGGGAGAAAGCGCCAGAACGTGAAAACGGGACATAACCCCGTACGCGTTTGGGTACTGCATTTTGTGACGTCGCAAAAGTGGCGTACTGCGAGAGCTCATTGTAGAAGCGTCTATATGTTTTCCTGAAATAAACAGTTCCTCAGTTGTTGAGCGCGTGATATAAACATAAATAAAGGTTTCCTCTGAGTTCATCGTATCTAAAATACGCAGAATACAGCTTTTAAACACTGCGAAGCAGGCTGCTTTCCTCGCTGTTCAGTCAGCCATCATGCTTTCGGTTTAGTTTTTGAAAAGCATTCGTGCACAAGTGGCGAAGACAACATTCGACGGTGAGCGCCTGAGCCTCTGCAAGCAATATACCCAGCAGGAAGCAGCTGAAGGGTTAAAGCCCCTTCCCCGAACCGCTAAAAGGAACAAAATGCACTGCAGGTGGTTAACCGAGCCGCCTGAGCTTCCAATATCCCGTCCTGTACGCGCGGAGGAGTAGAAGTAACACTTTATTTACAATGTTGCTATGCGCGCCCGGTTCGAACATAATCACCCGTGAAATCAACTTACTGCGAGTGGTTAGCTGGATGATCGGCCCATTCACCTCAAGCCACCGTTGCTAATCCATAAAGCATGCGTCGCTCTGCCCTACTAGACTACTCAGCACGACTGCCGTGAAGAGTGTTTATTTCACACTAGGTTCGTGCCACGTGAGTGAAGATAATATGAGATGGCTCGTAAAGCCTGTGATCACCAGACGCGGTGAAGAGAAAATGTCCTCCTGAGCGGCGCCAGCCAGGAGCCGAGGACGCCCCATTTGATATTCGAAAGAGTGCTTGTTGCTTCAAACCAGCCTTCGCTTGCAGCCGGCTGGATGAAGTGTGAGAATCCGGAATATCCGGAGTAGGCGGGCACACCGGCAGCTCAAGATTCGAAAAACGTTTCTAATTCCGCCGATGAAAAATTATAACCGCCTAAGCCGACCTGCTCGGCCAGATGAACGTAGCCGTAGTTGGCCGTGGCCTGGCGCTTCTCTCATATTTTGTGACGCAAAGTCTCTGTGACGGATAAACGAAACGGAAGTGGGTGAGGGAAATGCAAGCAATGTCTGCTCATTTCTCGGCAAAAAACGTGTCGTTGCTCATCGAACAAAAGCCAAGAGAGCTATGAAACGTATGATCTTTCGCTTCAAACAAAATTTTATCCAGCCTTTAGTGTGCCTTTAAATGTGAACCAGACAAGCCCCTCACGCAGTACGAGGAGGACTCTGTGACACTGCTGAATGATATAGAAATACAGCCTTAATGAGCAGAAACAGTTCTTTGGATAACGGCCATATCGGTGATAAAACACAATTAATGGAAAGCATCAAACCTTGAAAGCACCAACTACTGTCACATGCAAAACACTGCAAATGTGAAAGCTGGGTGGCACACAAGTGTTACCTTTGAAGGCCCTGTGCATACTATGTATGTCATGCACTGCAAATTGCAATGTAGTAATGCTTACTTCTTCTGGTGACTCATTTTTTGCCAGATACCGAAGCATGGTGCAGTTTGGGGTGGGACGCTTCAGCCTTTGCACAAGTCCCGTGTCATCACAGCGCTGTAACCCTCCTGTCGGGTCGTACCGCTTCCTTTTCTTTTCCGTTCTTGTTGTGGAGTTTATCTCCACCAGTGGAATGGGAGGTGCAGGCTTTTTGGCTAGGAAGAGAATGCCAGTGAGGCTTAGTCTCGAAAACAACACGCAGTAATTATCGTAGCGGGTAGACTAGCTTTGCTTACTAATATAACATTAGTACAAAAAAATTGGCCGCGTATCTGCTAACTTGATTGCAAATATCGACGAAAGACTATACTTGCCTGGCATCCCTGCCAAGTAAATGCCTCCCTTTTCTTTCCCGCTCACCTCTCAATCATGCACCCATCCGTCTAATGGCGACGATGGTTGAACGAGAAGCTTTTTCATGACAGATTGTTTGAATGGCCAATTCCACACTGCGCGTACGTGGTACTCTGGAAGTACCCAACACTTTCTTGAAATTCCGCAGGAAAGAGCGCGGCCGACCGCTTTTGTATTTGTCTGGACGTATTTTGTATTTGTCTGGACGTAACACTGACACCAAACTTGGACGCTGAGATTTGGCTGAGGGTATACAAGCAGATTGTTCAGTATTTGCCTCAACTTTGGCTGGACAGCTGAATCGAGGGACAGACAGACACACAGATTTTCGCATTGAAGTAGCTCAAAAACGCCCAACGTCTTATAAGACTACGAAAACCTCATATTCCTTTGCAACGTTCTGACTCAACAAACTGGTTAGCACATGTAGCTCACGATACCCTTGCCACATGATAAAAGAGAAAAACAAGGCACAGCGTGTGAAGAGAAGTACAAGGCTGTGCTTACCTGCTGCAGGCACAATCCATGCACACGGGACCTGTGTGCACGTCACGTCTGCTGGGGCAGCTGCTGCTCTGGCACTTGCTTGCAACAGCAAGCCTACCACGTGCTGGCGCGTACCGCTAAGGCTGTAACGCAGAACCCCAAAGATCACAACCAAGCCCACGGTATGTCACAGAAACAAATGCAAGCCCTGTACCCCTTGACTTGGCTCAGGGGTTGCATTGATCATTAGTACAAAGTTCACATATTATCCAGCCATTTCCAGGAGTCGATTATCCCCAGCACTTGCATTAGTGGGAACCGCCTTCCTTTCTCTGTTGCTGCAATAACTGATGAGACTGCTTTTTCGATCTTCTTTTAGCAACCTGTTGTCGTGAATGTTGATGTTTATGTTGTTATTCTCAGCTTGTATTTGTGCTCTTGGTTTTCTGTTTCTGTTACACTCCTAGGATGTAAGCCACTTTCCTCTGTAACACCCTTTGGGCCCTGGAAGTATCTAACTAGATAAAAAAACTACAAACACATTAACTACATCATAAGCAAAAAGAAACAAAAAACGCACGTCACACGATGGCACCTTGAGCTTTCCAACTTGCCACCAGTCGCTGCTCAGCATCCCTAAACCGATGCCTGTCACACTACGAAGGCTTCCCCTCTCAGCTTCACAAACGTCCACATCAGAAATACTTGAGACGACTCCGATACACGGACTTAAACAGAGACTTAAAGTGCTACCAGATGTGCAGCCTAGTATTCACAACAGCAACCTTTCGCGACAGCCGTTAATGCAGCCTGAATAAAACCCAGCCATACACCCGACCGAGGAAGGTTCCACGATTTCCAACTCTAGGGCATTGTCACTGAAACCACTAGCATGGCTTCCGAAACGTCGCGCATTATCGTCGCTCGCAAATGAAGTGCAAGCCTAAGTTTGTTAAAGGGGCCCTGAAAGGCATTTTGAGCACACTAAATGAACTAGCGCAATCGCTAGATTGGGTCGCCAACGTCACCTGTGCCAAGTATTACTCTTTTACGCGCAGCGGAAAGCTCACACTTTTGTTGCAAAGTTTGTCGCTTTTTTCTCACCCTTTCCTTCGTGTTTTTGGACGCCGCCATCTTCACATGTCTACATCATCGATTCCCAGATGTTCGTCATGAGCTAGACATCCTGCTATTGGGCGGCTTTTTCACGCACTTCCGGCAAAGAGATGAGTCGTCTGCTCAGCGTCGGCTCGCCGGCTGATCTGCCAGCGGAGTGCCGGAGTGCTTTGACATTTTACGACAAACGAAACAAGTGTAAACAAACGCTTAACCGTTCGTATTGAATGCAACACGACCATAACACGACGTGGATTTTATCTTACGTGAGTACGTACCATAAAGAAAGTCCCGTGGCACTTCTTTGGTGCAATCGCAGAGAACGCCCTGAGCCGAATGCCCGGGTTTGACGCGTACATTTTATTCAACTTCAAAACAATCCAGAGATGCGTTTCGAACGAACGCAACGTCACAACATGCGTTGCAGGTCTGAACCGCGATTGACAGACGATGAGTTGCCTCCTCCTGCCCGTCGTAAATTCGGCACTCACCTCACACCCGGTTTGCGGGGACGAGCAGCAAGTCACAACTCTGGCGCGCAAGCGAGAAGGCTTTTAGCCAGGCACACTGCACATACCCCATGCGAGGTTGAGTGGTACGTCGTTCGAGAAAGATAATCCAGACCATGGGAAGCACTATCCACCCGCAGAAGTACAATGTCGCATTTCATCGCGAAACGAACGCGTCCACAACACACAGGAGGCGATGCACACACACACACACAGCTTCGGTCGCTGCATTGGCTTAGCTGCAAGCTTCGTTCGGACAATCAGCGATGCTACGACGATACAGAGCTGCGTGAGGACGACGTGCTAGCCACTTCACGTATTTAAAAACACAGGGGCAAAGAACTAGGTTCATCGGAAGCAAAAAATCTTTCCTCCATTATAGTGCCTGAAATATACTGGCTAGTGTGCCGAGGGCGAGCTCCAGGCGGGCGCCGGGAGCGATGTACGCGGCCGTCTGCCGCTTGGGGCGCTGCCGTGCGGGAGTGTGCGCGTTCATCCGGCCCGAGAAGATCGCGCGGTACCTCCGAGCTGCGTAGCAGACGGCAGCGGCAGAACTTTCCATTCCCGCTTGCGACGAAAGCGAGCGAAAGCGACGGGAATTCTGTCGCGCAACCAAAAATTTGTCCCGACCATTCGACAAAAACGATCGTCGCGCGACAAAGCGACGGAATTCCTGCCGCTGTCACTCGCTTTCGTCGCAAGTGCGAACGGGCCTTTATGCGCAATCTCCGCCCCACATAAAACAAGCTCTTGCTTGTCGCCTGAGCATACGGTTGATATCTGACTACGTTACACTGTGCTTGCCAGTGTATTTAAACGATGTCACTAGGTTTGAAACGTACGCGCTCGGCGTGCAGCTTTGTAAACGCAAGCGGTTTCACATACGCACGCTATTTTGCTGCTAATAGAGTTTTAGTACAGCGTTTGTGGCCTTTGCATACGCTAAACGCTAAATTTTTGCGTCCCGCTACGTGACACCGCGATGGGAGTTTTAGTAGAGCGTCTCATCAGTTTCGCGTAGCGACACACTAATGCATACGGCGCCATCTGTCAAATGTTTTCCGAAATGTCTCGCCGGCTGATCTGCTAGCGGAGTGCCGGAGTGTTTGGACATTTTACGACTATCCAAACAAGTGCAAACAAACGCTTTACCGTCAGTGTTGAATGCAACACATGGGTGCAGCTTGTCAGAACACGGGTTCTCGCTGATCGAGTGCAGCGTTGGTTTGCTCTTCGTCTTCACGTTCATCGCCGCTGATAAAGCGATCCGATCCGGCGCGTTTTGTGCACGGGTTCTGTGTCGGTTGAAAATGTCTTTTTTCACATGCCGCCGGTAGTAGGAATTACAACCACCGCAAAATAACACCCGGCACCAGCGGGGCCACATCTGAGACCGCGCTTTTTGGATAAACAGTGCGCGGTGCACCAAAGGGAACGAGCGCACGATTCTCCCCACGCGGCTGCGAGTTCGCCGCCGATACCAACTGCAGCTACGTTCACCGCGAAAGGGCAAGGCCAGGCCGCACACATGCGGCCAGGTCATTCGTTCGCTTTTCCAGCCTGTGTCCATGGTGTCTACAGAGATGAAAAAGCCGAAAGAGCTGGCCCGTAGCAGACGGCAGTCTGTGGGAGCGCAATAGCGGAAGTACGTCACCGCTGAGGAGCGGAGCATCATGGGAGGGGAGGCCAACAGCGAAGAAACAGTTGAAAGGAGGAGGAAATACGGCGCGACGATAATTCGCGGTTTTTTGATTTACGATTTCTCAGCTAATACTCATCGCTTTAACAAAATTCTTGCAGGAGGAGATTGCTAATACATTGCTTTATTTGGTTACATGTACATCCATGCATCGGCGGAAGGCATTTCAGGACCCCTTTAAGTCAAGGGTGTTACGGAAGGGGGTTACGCTTCACAGCAGCGATCACAGGCACAGTGCAGCCGCAAATCTCCGCCATTAAACAGGTTGAAAGCTATCTTATACTCACCCGGCAGGACTAAGGCAGTGACCTCCAAGCACAGCACCCGTACGCTTGTCGATGACGGCGTGAACTATGCAAAAGCCGCCTTTCATTGACGGCAGGCAAATACTTCTCAGAAGAAGAAAGGGCGACTGAGCAGAAAGTTCATTGCACATCACAGCGCGAACATAGCCCTCTTCGTGAAACCTTTCGCCTCTCGTCGTTTGCCGATCGCTGGGTGCACCGCTCGCCTGCATGTACTGCCGACGTTGCTCCTTTGTAGGGAGCTTAGTCGACCGGGCCAAGTCCGTTCAGCCGTTGGTAACGGCAGGAAAGCCTCCCGGAATGAAGTGTTCCCCTGGCGATTGCATGCTGATGCAGTTGCAGTCGTCAGGGGACGTATAAGATTAAAAAAAAGCGACTAGGTGAGCCGGAAAGCTACCTTCTTTTCGAGCGTCGAAAAACAACGCGCTCACGCCGAAGGCAACAACCACGACGCACCGCGCTAACCTTGACCTCCAATCGGCTTTCCGTCGCTACCTCAAGAGGGCGCCACACCGCAGTAAAAAAGCCGGATTGGCACTATTCATCATTGCACTGCGAGCTAGCGGGCTCAACACTTGGTGAGGATACCCACATAGCCGGCAAAGCGAAGACATGGTTAAGTCTACGATTGTCCTCAAGGGTGCAACAGGGTTTGTTGCACCTTTGAAAGGCCAGAAATGGCAGGAGCGGATCCGTTTGTAGCAGTAATACAAAATGCTTGTATTGTGGAGGAACCCACTGAAACGACCTGGACAGCAGCCTTTGAAGTTGAGTCTGCAGATTGCTGGTTGGTTCATTTGCAAGAAGGGCGTAGGTATCTGCGTTGCTCAACAGGTGCAATATCTTGTCATGGTAGTCGCTTCGGTTAAGAAGAACAGTGGCGTTACCCTTGTCGGCCGGTAGAAAGGCAATGCTGTCGTTGTTTCGGATGTTTTGTGCTGGCAGGACAACGACGAATATTGCCAATTCAGCGGACTCTGTAAAATGGTACGAGAGCGGAAGCTTGGGCTAGTGTAATACATTGCGTTGGCGGGAGGCGCGAATTAACACGAGGACAGAGAAGAGAACAATAACACAGACATGACGAAGCGCTTCGTCTTGTCTATGTTGTTGTTCTCTTCTCTGTCCTTGTGTTAATTCGCGCTTCCCGCCAATGCAGGGTACGAGACTTGGTTTTTAGTGAAGACGAGGTTATGATGTCTTTCGATGTAACCGCACTGTTCACTAGCATTCCAGTGAACATTGCAGTGCAAATGAGCACAGAAGCCCTGTGTTCGGGCGCTAAACTCGCCGACCGCACTCCCTTCAAGGTGCCTGAACTAAGTGAGCTACGTCGCTTTTGCCTCAGCAACACCTAATCTTCCTAAGGGTGCAAAATGTAGAAACAAACCCACAGAACAGCTGCGGGCCCCTACATACCGGCCGCCGTGGCCAACATTGTTTTGGAAGCGGTCGAGCAGAACGTTCTGGACAATCTCACGCCCGCTCAAAAGGTCTTTCTACGGTATGTGGGCGACTGTTTCGGCACCCTCCCTAAGCAGGACGAGCCCAGGATGTTGTAAGCCTTCAACTCGGTTGAACCTTACGTACAGTTTACGTGTAAACCAGAGACTGGGGAGAACCTTACATTCCTTGATGTCCGCATTCGTCGTTAGAATGGCTGCGTATCCTTCACCGTTTGCCGCAAGAAGACGCGCGCCGGATGCTACCTGCTGTACAGCTTGTGCCACCCAAATGCTCACAAGAGGTCTTTCGTCTCGTCATCATCACCGGAGTTACACGCCTATGCTCCGATCAACACAGATTGAAGGAAGAATTGACTACTGTCCACAACGAGCTGTCGGTACACGGATACCCTGGGGAATTTGTGGTAGGAATCGAAAAACAGATTCTACGACCTAACGGCATCGCCAGCAAGACGGCCGCCATGTGCGCCGGCATGCCTTATGTTCAAGGAGTCAACGAGGCATTTTGCTCAACATGCCGCGGTTATGGCAGCCACCTGCCAGAGGTGAGTCCTTCATATACATAAGAAAGGATCTGGTGTACCAGCTGCTTTTACCCTTTTTGCTTCAGCACTGCTTTGCCACACAAGTTCGGGCTACGAGAGCGCACTATGAATACAGATACGAGAACCCACAAAACGATGTGCAACGGTTACCGACAAAACGACATTGTGTGCCGACTAGGCAGAACGGCGATGTCCGTGTCTAAAGCAACCCACGCAGGGTTAGGGTGCCAATAGAGTAGCGTGATATGGAATAGTGAATACGTTCAGGCAGTGCAGGACGCACGGGTTTTGACCCAAAATAATCAGCTCAAATGCCATCTGCTTATAAGAGAACCATGAACGTAGAGGGATAAAAAACGCAACCAAAAGTCGCAGGTACTGCGAAAATAAACCTGAAAATAGCAACCAAGCACATTCTAAGTGCAAGAGACAATTTGCCTATTAGACATTAAGGTTTGGGGTTGCTGTGGTAATCGATTGATTTTTCCGAATATTTTACCCCAAAGGACAAATTTTACAGATTAAGCAAAGAAAACAGTGCCAATTGAACTGGTCACCGAACTGTTTAATGCGGAGGATGTTGTAAACGTTACTTTGATCGTACGTTTAAGCTAGTAGCGTGCAAGGTAAAATGCCTCCTGTCTCATCCACACAGATAACAGTACCCTTGGACCGCAGAATGTTTCTTCCCATAAATGCCACAGAGAAGGGTCTCACTGCAGGCAGCGAATCCACGAGTATTAGGGGTTACGCTTATCGATACGAAGGGGGGGGGGTGCAGTGGAGCCCCAGATAGGAAGCAAAGGGGCGGAGAAACAGTGGAAACGCGTGGACAAGGGAGGGGGTGCGCCATCGACCTTGACAGAGGCCCTCCCGCCGCAAATAACTTGCACACTCTCGGCAGGAAAACGAAGCAGTTTTTTGCAGTGTTTTGGGCTTGGTTCCCGCCAATAGTTTTTGATTTTGTAAATGGGATCAACCCGATGATAGCAGCTTCGCTGGGTATTCCGCCTTCATATAAATGGTCCAGTTCACAAATATGGTCCAGTTCACAAAATGTCTTATCATTGTGTCAGCAGCACGTGGCGAGTACCCAACCGAGAAATCAGGACGCATTTAGGATGATGAAATCTAACTTCAAAAATGTTATTGGTTTAGTTAGCAAATGTACTGTCTGTGTTAGTGCTAAAGCAAAGCATTGATACCTTAACAGCGCATTAGAATAAACAAGATGAAAATGAAAGTACCCGTCCCACAACGTGCTTGAAAGGTGTGCATGGGGGTTTTCTCTAAGAGTGGAGTCTTACGTAAAAAATATGTTACACAGCAGTCCAATGTATTACACGTAATCGTCAGAAGCTCTATTTAGGCGATTTATACCACACGGGTAAAATAGTATTGTATCCAGTTTTGAGGGCACTGATTGTTTATTACAATGTAGAGAGACATGGCCCCATACATTTATGAAAGGGTGCTTTATTACTCATAGTTTTTCAAGAAGTTCATTTGCGTAAATTACTAAAGCCGACTTTAAAGAAACTCGCTATGTAGCATACTGGCTAGAAGGAATGCTTATGCATGGACAGAAGATAGTAACAATGTATTTGCCGTTTGATAAAATATCCCACCTGAACGTAAGGATATCTTCGACCACGTGGTCTGCGTATACGGAACGCACAGCTCTTTGGTCTGCACGAGGAACGTCGCACTTTTCAGTATGACAAAGGTGGGTCACCCAGGTAAGAGCGTGAAAAATTGCGTGCGTCTCTAATTTACATCATACTCTTTTTGTAGTCATGCGAACAGCCTCCTGTGATACTATGAATCCAAAAAACTAAATATAAATATTCTAGTACGTATTTAGTTTTCCGATATTCATGTATGAGCTATAGCTGCATCTATCAATAATACCGGCAACTCCAGCCTTGCTAGGGGGTACCGTCATCGTCACTGTTTGTTTCTGCATTTACGTCCAATACCGAATTCCAGGCAGTGAGCCCACCTGTATTACAGCCCCACACCAACAAAATGTGAGAGAATCAACTGAATATTCGGCATTTGCGAAGACTGTACCTCCTTGGGTCTGATAGACTCAGCCTTGTTACTTCCGTGGTCGACACCAGCGCAGGCTGCAGGGCATTCGCGGTGGCGACAGAACGCTCTTACCTAATTATGAATTACCATCAGAACTTCGTGACAGAGCAGCATTCGGGCTAGAGGGAGCAAAATTCGGGCTACTCTATAAGTGACTGATTCAATTACAAGCCATTTTTTTAACGGTAACCAATGCCTTACCTGCCATAAGATAGTGTATGGCAGAAGGTGGCTAAGGATGTTTCTTGCAGAGAATGCACCCGTACCCACCTTGAGTGCGAAAGGCACAGACGCATCGGAAGTGACGTCGTACACCCCGGTGAACAACAGCAATGGGTGGACGTCGTACGCGAACGACAGCTGCACCATCCGTGTCAGCGCATCTTCGGTTGGGTCGTCCACCATGTCGCGCATGTCGAGTTTGAAGCGAAAAAGGAAGGCCAGGACGCTGTCCAGGCCTTCTTGCGGATTCTCAGCGTACCGCACACACGACTTGAAAAGGTCACTGTTGCGGGTTCTATGCTGCTCTCCGTCAGGGGCGGTCGACTCCGTCTTCACCAGCTTTGGTTTTCCGAAAGCGATCCGGGGAAAGGAGGCAGAGGTAGAATTAAGTTGGCAGAGCCCTATGCCTTTTTTAAAAGTTCACTTAGTCGTACTGACCAGTCGTGCTGTAAGGTAGTTGTTTAAAAATCTATTTTAGAGGGACACAGCCGAACTTCCGTAATTTGAATTGCCAGGAAACTTTAATTTGAGCTGCGGCCACACGGAACACCTATTCAAATTTACCGGAGTTCAAAACAGCGGGGGTACGTTTGAATAACGGTACAGCGCATGATAACAATATTAGAAACGAAAGCGCAAATCAAGTTGGACCCACTGCGCATTCTTACGAGCGCAATGTTAATATTCAGTTATTTGCAACGACAGCAGACACAGTGAGAACCCAGAGAACAAGGCGTATACTTGTGAACAATCGACGGCGGCGTTTTATACGCACACAGAGCCTAAAAAACATGAAAACACCGGCCTGTAACTACTTTAGGAAGAATACATTCCGCATTTGGGTTGGGAGTGCACAAAGAACTGTGATTGATTCTTCTGTCATAGGAAGTGGTAAAACACGAAAATAATGTGCGGCGAAATCTGCGGCTGAGCATTATTTGCGGGTAGGCGGCTGCCTTGTGGGTGTGCTTGGCGAGTGACTTCTTGCTGGCGGGTCGTTTTTGTAAAGGTGTGCTGGCGTCATTTTCGTGAAGGATATGATGTCAGTGAAATTTTGGTCTAACCCAACATAAAACACTTTGGTGTTAAAATACAAAACCCGAAAACGAACGACCCTAAGTATAATGTACTCTTTCGTACTAAAGGTTGCTTCCCCGCAAGAACACTGTGTGTGCAGGGGTGCACCCTTTACAGGACGCTTGCTTCGTTGTACTGGCGTCATTTCCATTGCGGATGTGACGTCAGTGAAATCGTTGTGTATTCAGGAATAAAACACTTTCGTGTTAAACTAGTCTCTGTAGATTGGAAATCCTGTTTGAATTTGCACGTTGTATGTTCCATTACAATCAAAGAGGCATTTTTCCATTTGGACGAAAGTCACATGGCCTGGACTAGTCGGCCTGTTCGGGTTCGACTGTATAATGTAAATTCTTCTTTTAGATGTGGTTTACTCTTTTATCCAGAAATACGCCTGGTGTTTCCTGCAAGTATTATTCTTTACGGTGGCCTAGCCTATATGTAAGTCATTGCTGGCACCATACGAGTATGAATTTACAGCTTGAAATACCTAAATCTAAGAAAGAATGCCGGCCGACTTACTACTCCAGCGCCGTGATAATAAAGTTTGCAGCGTTTTACGAAAGAACGCTTGTGACGCTTCTCATCAGATGAAATCTTGGGTTGGTTTGAGAGTTTGAACCCACCAAAGCGACGGCGTGATTGAGACGAACGCTACTGCAATGGAATGTAACACTTCCTTAATCTGAGCAAATACCTCTTATGTGCCCCTATAGTAACGGTTAAGTTGACTATAGCAGAAGACGAGTCTGGAGAACTTTAGGTTGCTTTTGAACCGAGAAGGTTACGGTATATTTTTGTAAGATCGAGCACCTTGACGGGAGCAGCGCCTAGGTCGGGCAGACGGACTCCTGCTTTGCAAACGAATGTGTTCCTCTCGCTGCAGTTGTTGGCCTGCGCTCCGACCACGATTTCGAGCCAGTTCTTGAGATGCCGGCACACCGCTGAGTTGCAACCTGTGCTGCTCTGGTTGGCCGCATGCAACTGCGGTGCGTGGTAGGTCACTTTATCCGGCGTCGCTGCTTCTGTTTGCTCTTTCTCCTTTTCAGCCAACTCCGAAGAGGGATACTCGACCGTGTATTCGGGCTCTGCCTCGTTGTTCTCCTCTTTGCTCTGGAAAGCGAAATTTCGGTTGCGGAAAATTTAGGAAAAAACAAATCGGTAGATCCCATACAGTGGTGGGAACCGATGTAACCCAAACTTTCATCGTGACATTGCTTGGTGGAAATGCACTTGAGTGTTGCATTTTTTAGTGTTTTTGTGCTTGGCGTCGTGTCTGGATGTTTTAAACCCTTAGCCGTGGCGAGTGCGTTGAGAAATACGATACGTAAGAAGGAACGTCCGAAGTTTAAAACTCCCTGGCGAAGTCTCCGCCAGCTCCAAGTGCAGAGAACATGATACATGCAGGAGCTGGGTGTCCTGAGAAGCTGAATGCCCCTCTCTCCCCCGTACAACCGTGGAAGTTGCCCCCCCCCCCCTCTGCTAGTTGATTACCAGGCCACGCGGGCGCAATAAACCGACGGCTAGTTAAAGTTTCCAGTCGTAACGTAAAACGCAAGGGCGCACGCTCCCGAAAGCAGGGCAGGCCACTCCAAATAAGCCTGATGGGCCAAAAAAAGCTTCTCTTTACAAACTCTCGACGCAGGCTGCCTTTCTTTATGTGGTTACACGGACTGAGATCGCGACGAAGAGGAAAATGGACCTTGTTCTCCTTTGAAATGTTTTTACGGAGCTTTTTTTTTGTCTGGGTAGCGGTTTAAGCTGTAATTGTTAAAACTATTCTCCCATGCTGATTATTTTGTTCTATAGTTCATTCAAGTTTTGTAACTTGTCCAAGCAAGCGTGGGCCTTGTCAAGATGTCGACATTTTCGCTACCACATCTTAGCCGGCTTCTCCCTGGAACACAATTACGCAACGCATGTTTTGAACCCGAAACGGGAACACGTTTTGTCCATGCCATCCGCGACGGGTTCGCTTTGCCTGGCGAGGGTACAACCGATGTCAGTGAGCGGTAGCCCGCTGCGACAAACGCCACCTGTTGACGATGTCTCGAAGAAAGTTGCAGAAAAGGGTATTTGGTCTTGAAGTTTTTGCCACTTTACTGCCCCGGCACTACGCCGGTAAGCCCAAGCATCTGGATCTCGTCAGTGCTGCTCAGTACTCCACTTCTACAATGTGCATCCATTGCCCTTTATTACACCTGCAATATATGATGGCTGTGATGATATCCCTGTTTCCTGCTGCCTCCGCTGTATGTCGCAGCGAACAGTACCCCGACTGACGTCAGCGTTTGCAAGGCATGATATGGTGTATTACTGCGCTGTGGGATGGACCTAGTTGGAAAATTCCCATAGCCTTACCAACAAACTGTTCTGGTCGATAAATGGAGCTTCAGCTCACTCCTTTTCAATAAAAGCTTTCCTTGGCTCTTGGCCAATGTTTTGAGGGGATGCTGCTGCTGGTGCTTCTTCGTGCTTGCTGCTGCATTCTGTCATAGAGTGTCGCTCGGTTTTATCTTACACCGCATAACGCTAGCGATGCCCCGAAGGCGACTGGCGGGTGGCGTCTAGCGAAGTTACGCCAAATTACGCTGACGTCGAACCGCTACCAAACCACCCGCAGAAGAAGTGACTTGCGGGGTGAGGTGAGCGGCGACTGGAGAAGCCGCATACCCCAGTGCATCACGTTCTCTGCGGTTGCAGCTGTTGGCCTCTTCGCCAGGGAGATGGAAACGTTGATCGCTTATCCTTGAGTCTCGCATTTCTAGACGCACTCGGCACGGCTCAGGAGTTTCGAAAATCATCTGCCACGCCAACAACATTAACATCAAATAATTGGCCGCATTTATGTTCACTTCACTGCGAATATTGTCGCCCCTTCCGTGTAAATGCCTCTCTTTCCTTTCCCGTCCCAACCCTGCCATGATAAACACTGCGGAAGTTGGCCCAATTCAACTTTCTGCCACATTCTACTGGTCCATATACTGAGGTATCTCGTTACCGTCAAACCTCTTGGAATGCCACCAGGAGAAATAGGCTCGGTCGCGAGCACCTTTCACATTTTTCGCTCTGAAAATTGTTTTCAATGAGCTCTATTTACTTTGCATGGCAAAAATTATGCCAGGATTGCTCTTCAAAGTACAAAACCACTGCGAGCTCCAGTCGTATACTGATGTTTTGCAACAAGTATGCCTTATGTTTTTTTGCTGAACAGTGTAGACAAGTAAGAAGTGTCTTTCAGACTTATTGGTTTAGAAACGTCGTTTCTTATAAACGTCTTTCTAAAGTATTCCTTTGTTTTGAACTGGATGTCGAAATCGAGGGAGTTACCGACAAACAAACCAATTAAAATTTTCTCGCCTAAGTAGCCGGAGAGAGGCTGTCGTCTTTAAAGTACCATAGGCCAGTTCACTAAAAACCCAGGTATGCCACCACGAAAGCTTCGAGTTCCTTCGAATCCCCCATATGGATATGATCCGCTACTTTTTGCGTCACCAGTGCGTCCTAGTAATTACTGGACCCTGGAACACAAGGTCAAATGTAGAATTCTTACATGTACCTTGGGCCAAACCGAAAATAGTGCGGGTCGATCCTGTGTGATTTTCCGCGCACTAACATTAATATGAGAGACTGTTTTCCTGTCGTTCTGCTTACTTGTCCGGGCCCCCCGCTTTCACGCCATCGCTTCTCAAGCGGGTCTTAGCTACTGCTTGGCAAACGCGGGGGAACGCTTAGCGCGCGTTTCCGATCGGAAAGCATGCCACACCGATTTTATATTTTCAATCACTCACATTTTCGGTGGTGGTTGTTGCCGCTGTGTCTGCATTATCTTTGTCGGACTCATGTAAGGCGTCGTCGTACGGGTTGGGACCGACCTGGATAAAAAAAGCAGTACACGGGCAGCAGCTATATTTGAAGCCTTTAACGTAACTGACTCATTCACGTGATAGGGAACACAAACACTAATATTCAGCTACCCACAACAGCCACAACATTCAGTGCGATCTGCGTCCAGAGGTTACAAATCCACTTCCCGTGTAACGTATTCGAAGCGCCCATTCTCGGCCATAACTTTGTGATGGGGCATTTATAACAAAATGTTTTTGTATTTAAGGGACATAACTTGCGTAATATGGAAGAATTGACTGAACCCACCCGAGGTTCCTGTTTAGAGTGCGCTGTACATGGTCACCAGCGCGCGGTTTTCGACCTTCCGAAACTTTGTACACCATAGGTAGTTGTCTGAAAGTTACAAGAAATTCCCGCCATGATATTGTTACAGCGCAGTTTCTACGAGGGATGTTGTCTCCCGGCTTTCATGCTGGTTTCATGCAGGGTTTCGTGCTTGCTTTCATGCTGGTTGAGGTTATGCGGCGTTCGACGGGTGAATAGCGCAGCCGGGAGAATGCTTTTCACCTTTCATAGTTTGTGTGGCGAGGCCAAGATGCGCGTCTGGCCCATAGAATTGTTCCCTGCCGGGGAAGGGTTTCGAAGTCCGAGCGGAGCTACAGGTACCTTCTGAAACCACCGTATATTGTCAGGGGTAATTATGGCATTAGTGCGCGCGAGCCACGAGTGCGTTGTTTTCGAGGGAGTTGCTCTCGCTGTGAGGTCATTCGAAGGGTCACGGGGTCACAGGAAATTGTTCGGAATTGCAGGTTTTGACCACTCAAAAGAAAGCGCGAGCTCGTTGTCGCCAGTTGCTTAGTCCCAACGTTTAAGCTATTATGGATCCCAGACTGTTCTATGCGAGACAAGGGGACCAACGACATAAAGACAGTGCTGGCTGCTCTGACCGAGCCTTTCAGCGGAGATTTTGCCACCTCGTCCGCGCCCGAGGATTTCTTTTCCTTTGGGCAGCATACCCTTCCAGCCGAGGCAGAGGATGAGCTGTCGCGGTACCTGCTGGTACCAGTTGACTAGCCGCTGCCGCAGAAGAAGATCTTCAAGGGACTGAACCAACTGTTCATTAAGTACAACACATCAGTACCCTCAAGCGCTTCAGTGGAATGGCTCTTCAGCATTGCCAACCAAGTGTTGACGAAAAAACGGCTTTGTCTGCCTGACTCCCACGTCGGGATGCAACTCTTGCTGAATTCAAACAAGGGACTCTACTTGGTTGCGACTATGCATTCGGGCGTTTTTTTCCCCACTCATTGTTTTCATATATTTTTTCATTCATTCTACATTTTTTTTTCTTCTGCCGTATGTTGTAACTTTGTTATGTACTTCACTTTTTTCTGCTTGAAGAACCAAAGAATCTGTCGTTTCAATACCACGGCACGTGTTTTCTTGTTTTCTCATTACTTTTTATATATTTGTGCTTGCTCTTTTACTTTATTGTGTCGCAATTTGTGTCCGACTATATTTTTTATAGTATAAATGCTTTTTACCTGCGTGATTAGGCTCCGTGTTATTTCCTGTGCTTTTCCCTTATATTTCTAACCATCGCAACTGATTTGTGCCTCGCGTCCTAATACTTGGCTTTCTTTGGTTGTTTCCTTTATCTGCTACCCTGATTGTGTTCCGCACACTTTGTAATTCCTGCGCGTAGATTTCGTGTGTAACTACGCGGTTGGCTTTTATTTTTTTCTTGTTATCGTCTTGAGACCTAAACTTGGATTTCCAAGCTAGTAGTCATTACTTGTTCTGCGGTGTTTTGTTACTCGCAAATGTGGGCTGTATGATCCGCAAAGCTTCACTTTTGAAACCCCATTACTAAATTCCCAGCAAACGAGTCTGTAAGGTATTTTAAATAAACTGTAACATTATATCAACATTTATTAAATGCCTACGTATGGTTCCTTTCGACGTGGTTGCTAACGAAATTAAGATATTTAATTACGTTCCTGCATGTGAGTAACGTTCTATTCGCATATCTGAAGCGGTGTAAACTTACTGCGCATTTGTAAGACCTAAGTGGGAAGTGCTACATGTGTTGCACCTATATAGACGAGCACCAAAATCACAGTTAGACATGTCGGGTGTTTGTCCGGTGGTCCCTGAAAAAAAAATCGCCCAGGGGCGTTTCTTTGGATTCTTTTTACCACCAGATAAACGGCTTCCGGCGGTGTTCATATTTCTATAATATATGTAGTTCTATGTGAGTTTTAAATTTCTCACTTTATTTCGCCTCGGGAATGCGACACCATATTTTGATTTAAAAATGAAATGTAACGTTAATGTAAAGACAGGTTCCAACGTTCGAAGTGGAATTGGAACGCGTTCCTTTCGCAATAAAGGAACTTGTAACGGAAACCCGTTTCAAAATTTTGAAGGAGATATGGAACGGGCTTTCGTTCCTGTTTATGACGTGTACAACACTGGTCGTACCGCATGAAGGCGCGCATAGCGCTGTCACCTACGAAGTCGTACTCTCACTAAAGCAGAGCGTAACTACACTGTGATAGAACTAGAATGCCTTGCGATGATATTCGCCATTCAAAAGTTCCGACCCTGGATTTATGGACGTCATTTTACCATTGTAATAGATTATCACTCCCTGTGCTGGCTTGTCGGACACGCGAGCCAGCGTGTCCCACAAGCAAGATTGATCGACTCGTCCGCTGGTCTTTACGGCTTCAGGAATTCGATTTCACTGTTTCCTACAACAGCTGGCACCGCCACACCGACGCTGACTGTCGCGCCTGCCTCAGCAAGTGCAATTTGACGCAGAACACCATGTCTATCCCTTAGCTTCCGTCTCGACCATGCTTCCCGTTGCACTCATGTTTCAGGAAGAGCAACAAAAAGATAGCAGCTTGCAGCCATTTTTTTGTCTCCGCACAGGCGTCTCAATCATCCACTTCACCGTACCTGGTCCGACATGGCTTGCTATGGAGATGGGATTATTCTTTCGATGGTGCTCGTTCTCTGCTTATCGTTCCTGAGAGCCTCCGCCCTGTCGTGCTGCATGCTATGCACGACGACGTTACCACAGGACATATTGGCTTTTCCCGTACGCTTGGACGACTCCCTCAACGTTTCTACTGGCCTCGGCTCCGGAAGTCGACGAAGCAGTATGCCGTCGGATGCCAGGTGTGTCAGCGCTACAAGCATCCCACAGTTCCCCCTTCAGGGCCTTTGCACCCGGTGCGTCCACCTACGTCACCTTTTGTCCCCGTCGCCTACGTAGCCTTGCTTGGGCCGTTTACTAAGTCGGTAGCTGAAAATCGGTGGATAGTTGTGTATGTCGATTACCTGACAAGACATGTGGAAACGACTGCTCTGCCATCTGCTACAGCTTCCGAAGTTGGGCACTTCTTCCTACACTTCATCATACTGCGCCATGGTGCACCCCGTGTGCTTTTAAGTGATCCTGGACGACAATTCACTGCAGATATTGTCAAAGAACTCCTTCGTCTTTGCGAATCACAGTACCGAGACATCACGCCCTATTACGTGCAAACCAATGGCCTGACTGAGCGAAACAATTGTGCACTGACAAACATGTTGGTTATGTGCGTATCCTCGGATCACAAAAACTGGGACCATGTGTTGCCTTTCATCAGATACGCTGCTTACAATACCGCTGAGCCCGAGGTCACGGGATACGCGCCTTTCTCCTGTACATGCGACTGCCAAGCAGCTTCCTCGACACCATCCTGCCCTTTTCTCACCGTGAAGATGCTTCTATAGCGCAGACTGTCGTGCTGAAGATGCGCGCCGCCTTGCCCGACTACGGACATTGACGTCCCAGGCGAACACAAAGGCGCGATATGACCGACGACACGCACCAGCTTCGTACTTTACCGTTGACCTTGTCTGGCTCTGGACGCCGCTCCGCAAACGTGGTTTATGCCAGAAGTTTTTATCAACCTATACCGGCCCCTTTGTAGTTGTGCGAAAATTAAGCGACCTAAATTATGAAATCACTAAAGTGATGTCGCAAGATCGTCGATCGCGCAAGACTCAGGTTGTTCACGTCGCCCGCCTGAAGCCAAGCCAAACGCGACAACTTCAACTCACTCGTTGAGCTTCGTCTCGCCCCTGGGAAGTGTTTCAGCGCTGTTTCTACGACGAATGTGGTCTCCCGGATTTCTAACGGAAAGGAATAGGCCAAGCTCGCTGTGGTTTTGGCAGAAGAGGAGATAGAGGTGGTGACTGTGCCGGCCGCGTCCCCATCTGTTCGCTTGGGTGTTCCTGGATCACATGACTTGAAATAAACCCATTTCATCAATGAAGGCCGTGTCAATATTACGGAATACTGGTGGGGTATTTTGAATTCACACCGCAAGTGTGAATCAGCACGCAGTTTTACTCTTCTTTAGCGGATGCACTACGTCGAATCACGAAGGGTAAAAGAAGCTCTAAAACGGCGGAGAGTGCTCTGCCGGTCCTTCGCCTTGCTGCTTTTGTGAGTAACAGGAGACGCTGATTTACCTCCACGGAATAGTGATGGCGGTCAGAGACTGCTCAATTTACTGGGTTCATTGAGGCTGAATCGCAATCAAAAGAGAGCTCTGTTCCGGCGCAAGAAATGTTCCCACGAGAAGACAACGAAGAAGCTGTGTGGGACATGGTATTGGTAATTGAGAACATATATATTGGTCAACAAGGACATCAATGTAGCAGCTGAGGAGACCGAGTGTGCGGCCTTCTCAATGGCCACGTTGTAAATACTGTAGATACGTCTGTTGCGATGGCAGCGCCGATGGGCATTGACGAGGTTATGTTTCCCCTTTCTTTGTGCGTGCTTTGGGCCGTCTCCGCTCTGTCGGCAGGAACGACAGGAACTGACGCCGCCGTGAGTGTTGTTGCCTCAGCAATGTCGAAGGAATGCCCTTCTTCCCTCCTGACAGGCAGAAAGACGGAGAGGGCGAAGATCGAGGCCCTCAGGTAGTGAATGCACTGTTTGGCCGAGGCACTGCTCTTGAAGGAGGCAAACCGGGGACGGAATGCGCAAAACCCAAGGGGTTTGTCCGGAGCCGCGGCCGGCAGCGTATGTAGGTGGACCAAATTACGTGGTAGCTTCTGGGCGACAGAGCTCCACGCATTTTTCAGCCATCCGTGAGGCCGTTCGGCACCCTTTTGGCATCCGAGCCCCTATCAGGGATCGTGCAGCGATACCCTCCTTGTGCGTTGTGGTGCATTTTAATTTCCAAATAAGTTTTCATTTTGCCTTGTGTTCGTGTTTCATCGTCTGCTGTAAATACTTGTGTAAACGTGTAAAAAGACTTTTTTCTCGTCCTCTACCCCATGCCTAATCGTAATCGGGTACTTCACGCCCCTCCAAGACGACACTAGATCCCCCCCCCCCCTCCGACTACGAACCGAGAATATTTCTTTTATTTATTTATTTATTACATACTACAGACCACTACACGTGGTCCACGCAGGCCGGGCAATCACGAATCACAATCAGCAAAACTGTGAACTACGCTTTATCACGAACGCAATAAATAACAAAGTGATTCCAATGAGGAGATATATACAGTGCTACATAGAGAAATATACACAATGCAATGAATATACACGGTATGCAAGGCGATCACGCTCTGACAGGGAGTTCCACTGAGATGCTGTGTTAAAGAAAATTTATGTGCCTAATTCTGTAAAATATGGTGTTAAAGAGTGTGGTTGGTGATGTGTATTTCTGGTTGACAAAGGGGTTAAATACAATGAAGGGTCAATCGCAGATTTACGGTTAAGCAAGGAACTCAGGAAGTCCAATCACTGTTGTCGTCTTTTAAACTGAGGTAGTGGAATGTTGTTAGCTGACATTAGTTCGGATGGAGAGTCCGCGCGACGAAATTTAGAAAATATAAAGCGAACTGCTTTCCTCTGAATTCTTTCCAATTTATCTATGTTACATTTTGTGTAGGGATCCCATACTACGCATGCGTATTCTAATTTTGGTCGAATGTAAGATTGATGACACAGAAGTTTTACATCTCGTGGTGAACTGCGAAGCTTGTCTCTCAAGAAGCATAACTTAATGAAAGCAGATGCGCAAATGTTGTCAATTTGTGAATTCCAAGACAGGTTAGCAGTGAACGTTACACCTAAATATTTGTAGTTATGGACCTGTTTAACTGTAGTTGAACCAAGGAAATAAGCATAGTGAAAGGGATATTTTTTTTGGTTAAACACATGAAAACTGTTTTTGCTGTATTTACAATCATGCCTCATTTGTTGCACCATTTGTATATGTAGTGTAGATTTTTGTTTAGCTCTATTTGATCCTGTGTGTTATGAACTTCACGAAATAAAAGGCAGTAGTCTGCGAACAAGCGAATCTGGACGGCTGGCTCAATTACATTACAATATCATTTATGTAACACAAAAATAGCAAAGGCACGAATACACTGGCTTGGGGTACACCCGGCGTGACTGGCAAAAGAGTAGTGTTTTGACCCTTGATGGCGACGTACTGCACCCGATTATTCAAGTATTCAGCTACCCATGCGACCAATAGCTTCGGATGACCTTTTTTTACTTAGGTTGTAGATTAATTTCTTATGAGAAACGTTATCGAAGGCCTTAAAGAAGTCTAGAAAAATGCTGTCTGTCTGAATGTTATTATCGAGGATGCCGGCAAACTCATGCGCAACGGTAACAAGCTGCGTGACGGTTGAATACTTTCGTCTAAATACATGCTGGAAATGAGTTAGTATAGAGTGAAGCGATTGGATGAAGCGATTGGATGCAGGGAAGGCTAGGGGACCAGATGGTTTACCGTCTGAATTACTGTCCCCGTGCGCTGGGTCAATTTCGAAATACCTTTGCAGTATTTCCAACAAGTCCTTACAAGAAAGTGCCTTACCTGACGATCGGAAAGCTGCAAATGTTGTTCCTATGCACAAGTCTGGACCCCGTAACAGAGTTTGCAATTAGCGGCCGATTTCCTTGACAAGTATTGCGTGAAAAGTGTTTGAGCATATACCCTTTACTAACATTACTAATCCCTTGAGCAGATTCTCCTTGCTAAGCCGTTGTAAGCACGGATTTCGTACCGGTTTTTCCTGCGTTGCTCAGCTAACAGAGCTAACTCACGTTGTAGCAAGTGCATTAGATAACGGCTGCTCGGTTGATTCGGTTTTCCTGGATTTTAAAAAAAGCTCTTGATGTTGTTCCGCATGATTTGTTGGTACAAAAGTTATCTTGGTATTATTTTAATGAATGAGTGATTTCCTGGATTCAGGAATATTTAACCTCAAGGCACCAGAAAGTAGTATTAAACAATTAACACTCGCACGAGATAGAAGTAACATCAGGTGTACCCCGGGAATCTGTTTTGAGCCCTCTGTTGTTGTTAATTTTAAACAATTAACACTCGCACGAGATAGAAGTAACATCAGGTGTACCCCGGGGATCTGTTTTGAGCCCTCTGTTGTTGTTAATTTACATAAATGATCTAAGTATTCACATCTCATCTCATGTCAGATTATTCGCTGATGATTGTGTGTTATATAGAGTTATTCATAATACGAGTGATTGTTTGCCTTGCAAGCTGACCTAAACAGGGTAGCAGAGTGGTGCAAAAAGTGGGGTATGCGTATAAATTTGCAGAAAACTGTACATTTGTTGTTTTCAAGAAAACGCACTCCCCATGAAGTTAAACACACAATTAACCCTGAGCAGCTTTCATATGTACCTGAGTTCAAGTATCTTGGTGTTTTGTTTACCTCCACTCCGTCGTAGCACCGCCATATCGAGTATATTTTAGCCAAGGCATGTCGAGTATTAGGATTCTTGCGACGCAAAACAAAACATTATCCATTCCAAACTAAGCAGATACTGTATATTATGAACGTTCGCTCTATTCTTGATTATGCTTGCACTGTATGGCAAAAGAATGACGTCCTAAAGTTAGAAAGAGTGCAAAATTTAGCGGCCCGTTTTGTGTTCCGAAATAACAGTAGGAATTTAAGTGTATCGCACTCGAAACAGATTGTTGAATGGGAACCATTACAGAAACGTAGAAGGGCTCTTAGGCTGAAGTTATTTCATAATATCTTTCACTCCAGGACTGGCATAGAGCGAGGAAAATACTTTTCTAGGCGTGATTATGTCTCTTCACGTTTGGAACATGTGAATAAGGTAAGAGAAATGAATTGCAAAACAGATGTCCTAAGAAACTATTTTTCACCAGGACCATATCAAATTGGAATCGGCTACGTCGCGACACTGTGACAGTCATGTCTAACAACGCATTTTTTTTCATGTTATGACCCAATTTGTTGTAACATTCAAGTTGTGTATTCAAGTTGTGTATGTTGTTTAAGTTTCACTCTGCATTTATGTTAAATCACTTGCATTGATTAGTGAATATTTTTTTCTACCCCCCCCCCACTGTAATGCCACAGACGCTGTGGGTACTGAATTAAAAAAATAAAAATAAATAAATAGAGTGTGTTTCAAAAAATTCTATAAGCTGGTTCGCTGTAATGTGATCTATTAGTTTACAGCATGAGGAAGTCAGAGATATTGGTGTGTAATTAAGTGCTGATAATCTGTCGCCTTTTTTGAAGATAGGCGCCACTCGGGCCATTTTCCAGTCACGCAGCAAGGTCGCTGTTGACAAGGAAGCATGCAAGATTACAAACAGGAATCTGCCAACGCATTGGGCATAACTCCGGGGAAAGACTTTTGGGAGGTCGTCAGGACCGCAAATCTTTTTTGTATTTAGGTTTACAAGCATGGAAACTGAACCAGCGTATGAAATCAAATTGACTTCGCATGGTTGAGATGACACAACAGAAGGCGTAGATGCTCCGGACACATTAAACACGCTACGAAAGTATGTGTTGAAATGATCAGCAATGTCGCCAGAATTTATAACTATGCGGCCGTCAAGTGAAAACCTCTGAAGCGGGTTTCTTCCTATCTTTAAGTGAATTCCAGAACTTGGAAGGATCATTCTTTATAAAATGGGCATTAAGGTTTTAAAGTACTATTCTTTTGAGCGATGCATTTTTTCAGCAAGGATTCTTTGGTGCTCCTTAATAACTGTTCGCTGCGCATGCTGCTTTCTTAGCCGCTTAATTTTTCTTTTTAGTCAGTTTTGTGAGTCATCCATAGCGTATGTTCGTGCGTTAGTTTGGATTTGTTAGGAATAAAGTTGTTCCTAGAGTATTGGCACGTCTCAACGAATTTTGCCCAAAGAGCGTATGTGCTTAGAGCGTCATCATTAAATTCCGCAAGTACAGCTTCCATGTTTTCTATTACACGGTCATCATCAGCTCTCCAATAATCTTTAAAATACCGAATGGGTGAACTTAACATTGTTCAGATTTTATTCCGCCTTTGCAAGTCGATTTTCAACATCTGGTGCTCAGAGGAGTTAGGTACCGAAAGTACGTTCCCAGCACGGGTCGGGAGAAATTTACATTGAGTACCGTGGATGAAACACTTTACCTCACCCTCTGCAAAAAATGCCTGAATACAAAAAAAGCACACACGGAGGCAGTTTAGTACATCATACTCGGAATTTGTAGAGGGAGTTTTTCGGTACATGCTTTTACGTAATTAAGGTCAGACACCTTCGCTTGTAACTTCACCCATGTACACGTTTCCAAAGAAGCATCAACATTACATTGAATGTGGCTCTCGGCTTCCGCATAAAGAACACACTAAACCTTCTTACACCCTTTTCGGCCGAAAAGGGTGTAAGGATGAAAAAAGGGTGTTCGTGTGAACACCCTAAAAAGGGTGTAAGGTTGCTAAACGCCCAGAAAACAGGGTGTGGGCAGCGGAGCTACGCGTGGCGGTGTGGATGGGCCAAGAGCGCAGCATGACATACAGACATATTCAAAGCGCAGAAGTCACACTTGACCATCAATTGAATTGGGCAAGAAAACCAACGGGATGCATGGGGACAACCAGCACATACTTACTTGGTAATAAATCTGCACTTTTGCTTTTATATAGCCAACAGAGAAAATCCCCGGACAGAGTCGCTGGGCTTGTCACAGAAACAAGATATTTTAGCGCTAATTTCGGAATTATGTATTTTATGTGAGCATATACAAATCAGCATGCGAATTTACATAATTTTTAACCACGAGGTAGCTATTATGTTAAATAAATCAAAGAATTTTATTGAATACCAAACAAAGTTTCCCCGGCATCTTAACATCCTTCAAGAAGGGTGTATAATTTCGACACCCTTTTATCCAAATGGTGTAAAGCTACAAACTAGGGTGATGGAATTTAAGAAAACGGGTGTACGAAAAGTTAACCAACTGAGAAAAAGGGGGCAAGAAACCTCCAACTTTGGAGGTATTTCATACCCGTTTCCATAGGTGGACAGAACATTTTCTACGAGTGGCGTATGTTTTGTAGGTCACGATGTTTCACACAATATAAATTGGAATAATGCAGTGCAAGTTGAAGTGTTTAAGCTTCAACTAGATTCGGTAACGTTAGCAAAAAAAGACAGAGAAGAAGGACTGCGCCCCCTGCCGAGGGTGCACCAACGCAGTTAAGGTAATTTAACAGTGAAGCCGGATTTCGAACCTGTTCGAGTGTGAGCACAAGCAGCGCATGCGTATGCGCACCTCTTATACCATTTCAAAGGTACTAGTATTTTTGGGATTCTAAAACGCAAAAAATTGGCGCAGCTTGTAATGGTGGTGCAAGGCTGGAGGAACAGCATAGCTGGGGGTCGACCTAGCTTGTTTACTTCTTGGATCCGCGTTCAGTGTGGGGGACACACTGGAACAGCTTTGTAAAATCCGGCTAAACTTGGCCTCACCCCTGAGAGCTTATCCTAGATTAGCAAGAACATCACAAAGCCTAGCAAACGTAGCAAAACTTAACAACACCGGACGAAAGTAGGTATACCCCCAGCTCCGCTGTTCTTTTTTTGTAACTGAACACCCATTTCACACCGTTTTAACGCCCTACAAAAAGCCGAGCGTGTTGCATTCGGTCAACACCGTTTTCATCGCACAACTACATTTTAACTGCGCAATTACATTTTACACACAACTTAATTTTAAATCTTCAAACTGATATTTCACGCGCCAAAGCTAAACTTGGGGCATGAGCCGCACCGTATCTTCAAACGAGCGATCATTGCAGACGAAGATTGTTTTTGCTTTTGAGCATTCCTTACTAGAAGACGAGGGTATGAGGGGATGTCTTGTTCTTTGCAGTACAATTATACATGCATGCATGGCCTTATTCAGTGAACAACTGAACACGTTTTTCAGACCCTTTCAAACCGTAAGAAAAATGAAAGGTGTTGAAGTAGATTAACACCCTTTTTTTTAGGCAAAAAGGGTGTTGAGATTCCAGAAAAAAAGCTGTAATGGGCTCCCAACACCCTTTTTCTATTTATGTTACACCTGTTTTTTGGCCAAAAAGGTGTAAAACGTTTAGTGTAAAACAAAGCTTTAGCAGCAGAACAGAGCAGTGCCAGTGAATGATCACGTGGGTAAACATTTGCAAAGACGGGACAGTGTTACTCTGTGGGGCTGATTGAAGCAATCAGAAATCAACCCCTTCGCAAAAGGCCGTGAGATATTGTTGCCAATTACAGGTTCGCTAACAGTACAAGTGAACGCCCCCTCCTAGTCTAGTGCTCAAACATATTTGCCCTAAAATAAAAATGTAGGGGAATTGAAGCCGCAGTGTGCAGAAAGCGCACAGACGCTTAATCACACGCTGTAGGGGATGACTATCTCGCGACGTCTAAATATGTGATACCAATTTTACTTTCATTAGCTGTTTTTCCTAAATTTGTGCGTGTTTTTGACTGGCAGTTTAAAGGAACGCATTAATTGCCAGACATTTGTCCGCTAGTCCCGTATAGAAAGTGATAACCCTGAACAACCTGCACCAATTGAGTACTCGAAATTGCGCCCTTCCACTGCGTTGACATGCCGTTTCGTCGGTAGCAATTGTGTTTTCGCTAGCGGTGACCGTTTGAACGTGTCTGTACCGTAGCTACGCCGCCAACATTTCTCACGCGCCCTTCTTCTTGTGAGAAAACTAAGCTACGGCGTGAAAACCGTGAAGAGTAACCACGCCACGAAAAAAAGTTATATGAGAGGACTGCGACTAATACGGCGTGGCTGAATAGACAACACTTAAGCTTTTCCTGTGTGGCACTCCTGAATGTCTGTCAGGGCAACATCTTTATATTCTAAGGGAGACTTGGATACCCTAACCGGGTATCTGGCTTGCCACATATTTGTGGTACTGTGTACAAAACAGCACACCCCAGAACCCTTGCTACTGTGAAAGAGACCGAAATCATCGGCGTGCTGGCTGTTGGGCGATTTGGTGCTTCTTTGATCCGAAGATGCCGAAGAAAAATAGAAGCTCCGAGAGCGACGAGTGCGTTTCTCACTATACCTGGTGTTTTCACATAGGCCGTGATTTTGCTGCATTCTGGCATACACGTTGCGAACTTGCGGGGTGCATGTGCGCGCAACACGGTAATGCGGGTCAAAAAATGGACGCCTGTGGGCTCGCTTGGCCGCAAATGTAGTTGACAGACAATATTAGTAGATGCCTTTCGTAGATTCGTAGATGTCACGTAGCTCTCCATGCTTCCCAACTCTCATGATTCCCCGCCCAGTTTCGCTCCTCCCCCGATTAAAACTTTGGAAGTTTAGTCAAGCCAATTCAATTTTGCCGCGTTCCACTGTTCCCACACCATCTACTGGAACCTTTTGTTACCGTTAACTTCAACTGCTCCTACGAGGTCTAAGCTCGGGTGCGAGCTCTTTTTGAATTTTTGCGTCAAAATGTCGTTTTAACGAGAATTCTTCTAATTACTACCGCAAATATCAAGCACACGTGTATTCTAGGTTAAACGAACACTCCCATGTAGCAGCGATCTATTGATGTTTCGCTTTAAAGATTCTTAATGTTTTCTTTGATAAAAAAATGTTCCCATTTTTCAAGCCTGGTACAGATCTAGTGGTTCGAAAAGATGTTGCCTGTACAAACTCCTCGTTGCAGAATCACGTTATCTTTTGTCCAGTAGGCTGAACCGTGTGACCGAGAGACATACCCACATCTTCGTGTTCAAGTAGCCCCAAACAGATGATCTGCTCTAAAGCTCAGTGCTGCTCAAGGCAAGAGCTGCACTTCTCGCAGCCTTACAACTGCGTAGTCAGTTTCCTTGCATTACCAGTTGCCTGTTCCAGTAGTAGATGGCGGCAAGGCCCATCGTGAAGCACGAGAGGATTACGAAGGAGGCCAAGACGACCATCCAGTGACGCCGCAGCTGGCTGCGATACCAACCACGGGAGCCCTGCTCGAACCGCACTGTCGAAGCTCTGCATGTGCAGCGAAACAGCCACATTTGACGCTCATGCGCATTACTTCCGTGTGCATCGCCACCAACACCACCACCACCACCGACACCAACACCACCCCCACCATCACCATCATCATCACCACCAGCCTATCTACGCCCACTGCATGAGAAAGGCCTTTCCCACGGATCACCAATTATCCCCGTCCTGTGCTAACCGCGAACAATTATCCCAGCAAACGTCTTGATCCCACCTGCCCATCTCACTTTCTGCCGCCCCCTGCCGCGCTTGCGTTTTCCAGGGATCAACTCTGTTGCCCGTAATTAACAACAGTTATCTTACCTCCGCATTACAATCACTGCCCACACCCGTTTCTTTTTAATTTCTACTAGTATGTCCTTTACACGGGTCTTTTACCTGACCCACTCCGCTCTCTTCCTGTTCCTTAATGTTACACCTAATATTTTCAGTTCCATTGCTCGCTGAGTCGTCCTCAATTTAGTTTGAAGCCTTTTGATTGATTGTGGGGTCTAACGCACCCACGAAACGCAGGCGAGGAGGCGCGCTGTGGTGGAGGACTCCGGATTAATTTTGACCACCTGGGGATCTTTCACATGCGCCGAGATCTCGTATACAAGGGCGTTTTTGATACGGAGCATCTTATAGTCTGGGCATGTACCCCGTCGGCGTCCGCACTCAGAATGCGCATGCCCAACTCTCCTCCTTCCCTCTATCCCACAGCTGCGCGATACTCCCGCCACTTCTTCTTTCGTCGTACAAGCTGCGTGCACTTCGCTTTCGCTTCTGCCGTGTTCTCGCTTCTGCTTTCGCGGCGCATGCTCGGCGCTTGCGCATCTCTCCTCCTCTCGTCTCCTCTCCTTCAACCTTGAATGTAAATCGGGTAGCGCGCTGCGCGCCTTCAGTTCAGCGCTTGCTGCGGTTGACTCCACTTCTCTCCGTTCTTCCGATGAAGTGTGATGGAAGCAACAGACCCGTCAGTTAGTGGGTTGGCGCAAGCAAGCGTCAGCACCACCCCACAACCAAATTAGACTACGAACACAACGGAAACACAACGGAGCCCCGAGATGCTCCGCATCTACTCAGCGTTCCCTTCTGGAAGATAGGGCTAATTTTTTGCTCTTCGCCTCCATCAGAAAAGCGGCCGCCGCGGCCGGGAATCGAACCAGCGTACTCGTGTTCTGCAGCGCAACGCCTTCGCCACTAAGCTACCGCGGCGGGTATGAGTGAGCATCCAAGTTTCTGCCCCTTAGGTGAGTACCGGTAAGATGCAGCTGCTTTACCCTTTCTTCTTCCGGGATAATGGTAGGCGGCTATTCATTATCCGAGAATGTCTGCCGTATGCACTCCACCCAATTCTTATCCTTGTAATTATCTCTGCCTCATAGTTGTCATCCAGGGTCACAACGTGGCCTAAGTAGATACATTCTCTTACCACTTCCACTGCCTCACCTCCTAACTCAAACCACTCTGCCCTCCCGTGGTTATTAAGCATTACTTTAGTTCTCGGAATTTTAATTTTCAGGTGAGGATTCCCACCAGGCGGCCGCGGAGTGCTGTCGTTTTTCGTATGGGCTCCTGCATATCCTGTTCGTAATCACGGTTCTCTCTATTCTTCACCCAATCAAAGTATATCTTCATAATTATGACCAAGTTCTGAATCACCACAGATCAATATTCGCCCACTCGGACCATCCAGTCGTCACAAAAGGGCCTTGGACAGCTCGGTTCGCAGGCTAGGCCTAGTGACGCGGAGACGTTCCAAACAGGGAGTTGCTTCTAGCACAGCTGGCATGACGGCGGCTGCCCGCGTGGCGGCACCTGTGCCTGCCGAAGAGACAGCACTTTCTCGACTGGTACCATTGATGCTCCACGCTGATACCTCAAGGTCTTCACTGAAAATGGACAACGAGACGCAGAAGCAAGATGAACAGGGCAACTAGGGCTTCGCCCAGCCGCTGCCTCAAGGTACCGAGGATGAAGATGAAGAAGTTGCCATGCAAGAGTCCGACAACCCTACGCAAGAAGACAGCGAGGATGGTAATGAGTCCTACTTTTTAAGAAGAAGCGACCAACGCGAAATGAACGGGTAAGTTGTTCACGTATCAACGTTAAACTGAGACCACTTGCTAAGATACGTATTAGAGAAATTCCGCGTCGCGCAATAATAGCCAATGCTATAGGCTATACCGTTCCCTCTGCTGAAGTCGCTGAAATGGCTGCAGGGACTCTCGATGATGCCGCTAACAGTGCTCACATTGCCCTGTATGCCGAAAATCATGCCGCCAAACTACTTGAAATAGACCACCTCACATTCCATCAGAACAAGAAGTTTAGACAATCGAAGTGGTTATTGAACCCATGCAGTCTCACAAAATACCATTCGAGGTGTTATTCAAGTGGATCCGGCAGATAGCAATGAAACTATCTTGAACTGGGTGCGGTGCGAGCAAGCCGACATCATTCGCGTCCAAAGGTTGGTAAATCCAACAGAGCTATATTTACTTTTGACTCTACCACTCTGCCTCGGGTTGTAAAGTACTATATAGACCTTGTTAGGGTAGTGGACTACCACCCTAAGCGATGTCTGTTTCAATTGCCACAATTTAGGTCACATGGCAAAATTTCACCTAGTGTTTGCAAGGAATGTGGGCAGTCTCACAATGGCACACATATGTGTGAAGAAACACTATTTTGTGACGCATGTAAGGAGGTCGGCCATCTGTCGGTCAGCAAAGTCTGTCCAAGCCACCTCCCGAAAGTGGAAGACAAATCAAGGCACGAAGATCACACATCAGATGCTGTAACTGACTTGCCTTCAACCAGTTCCGTGCGTGCAGGTTCCAATGGAGTTTCTTGGGCCTCAAAAACGGTTGGGCGAAATAAGGATAACAAGCCCTCTACCATTGCTGCTCTCCGATCTACTCATCCGGTTATGGTCGAAAATGCCACACTTAAGAAAGACCTTCAGGTTCTCCGAAATGAATTGCAGATTCTTAGAAAAGAGATGGAATTCATTCGCAAAAATGTGTCCCTTAGGCCGTTGGTGTTTTCGCAACCACCGAAGACTTCGGAACAGCGCATTCAATCGCGCGTTTCCCGCCAAGAGTTAAAGGGACACTGAAGTGAATTTGTCAAGCTCCCGTTTTTGGTTGCACTGCGTAGACTGGCTCAAATTAGCACACTTTTCATCGTTTATCAGGTTGACAAATCGGTAATTATTTTACAAAGCGCGAAAGAAGAAAAACTACCATGCGCGGTTTGCGGCGGCCGCACCAACTAAAGCTGTGATGTTGGGAGGAGCGGGCACCGTGATTGGACGATGCCCAAGGTGAGCAACCAAACAAGTTTCGTTTTCGGTTCTGTAAAACACAACCGGTGGCGTTGTTGGATGGGCATTCTCAATAACTCAGTAATCATCGTACCGCGCTTCTGCCATGTTGTCAGCTGTAAAAATGCATAAAGATAAGCCTCCCAGGACGGCTTGGAATCGTAGCATTCACTAGCCGAGGCCTACGCAGTGCATGGACGCCCTCCGCGTACCCGCAGACGCCCAAATGTCATGCGCTTTTCCCCATATTTGGAGCTTGCCTCACTCATGCCTGTACCGTAAAAAGCGTGTTCGCGCCAGGCCAAGGGTCTGTTCATTCTGGCCTGTGCCCACTGCCCGCAAGCAGTCAGTGCTTATGGCAACAGCACGCCAACGAGAACTCGCTAGCGCGCCAGTGCCAGCCTGCGCGCGTTCTGTGTACTAGTTCGTGGAGCCATGAACGTTGCGGCCCAAAAAAAGGTGAACTCAATGTAGAAAACATCGGCAGAAAACGAAAAAGTTAACTTACAAAAAAAAAAAACAGCACGTACTCGCGGGGACTCGAACTCGTGACTTGCAAAACACTTGCGTCAACATACCTAGCGCCCCAGTTTTTTTTTCTTTACTGCCTGCTTTGGCACATACAGAACACAGATATTCATTCACAGACAGCCGTCAACCTGACTTTGGTTGACGTCATGTGTTTAAAAGTCCCTTAGGTGTACCAACGATTCCATGTCTGCAAGACATTCGGGCGGATTCGACACATATTTTTGATTTTCCACGTATTCACTCATTGCCTCTCTAAAATACTGTCTCGCGCTTCGCGCATCGATGTCAGAGTACCTTGAGGCCATTCTTGCTTTCTAAATAGAGCTCAATCCAACAAGCATGATCAGGTCGTAAGGCATACCATCCTCGTTTTCAACAGGCAAGTACCGTATGCCTTGGGCATCCACAGGCAGATCCTTTTTCAGAGTTCGTTGGAGCACATCCCACAGGAACACAGCATCCCAACAATCGTTGAATACATGCTCAATAGTTTCAGCTTTTTTGCATATGATACAGTCATGGAACGAACAAGTCTTTTTCTGCCATCCACGTCTTAACAGAGAGGGTTCCAGTATGCAGTTTGAAGAAAAAAGTCTTTGCGCTAGGGGGTACCTGCATCGCTTAACTCTTTTAAGCACATCTTTACCCCTACCTACTCTATAAATCAACCGGTACATTGGTTCAGGGAGGACTACATCACACACGTCTTTATACAACTTTTTCCTATTTACTTGACACAAGTATTCCCAAGAAAATCGAACAGCCAAGAAACGGCATGACAGTACAACTTCTCTCATAAAACCATGCAGGCCGCCAGGTATAACATTGGACGTGACTATAATATTCGGTAACGCTCTACCCAAGCGCAATTGGCAGATAGTTCTTAACGTTGGGTCCTTAACATCGCGGAGAAACAAGAAACGGTTTACAATTTGACGTACAAACAAATGTGCTAGTCCCAAACCTCCGTCCCTGACTCTACGAAACAGGTTTGTCCGGCTTGTCCGTTCCCAGTTTGACCCCCATATAAACACAGCGAATACACGATGCAGTCTTTGAACATTTTCTCGGGAACAGTGAAGAACCTGAAGGACATACCACAGTCTGCTTACAAAAAATAAGGTGCACACAGTCGTTCTTGAAAATATTGATAAGCTCCACCCTTTCCACTTTTCTGCCCTTTCTTTCATTACTTCGGCTTCCTTCCTCCAATACCGATTGCTGTCTTTATAAAACTGCAAAGGCACACCTAAGTACTTTGCCGGTGTGCTGACCCAATTCATGTTAGCGAAGATGCTTGGGGTTGATGGCCAATTTCCATGCCAAAAGCCCAGGCATTTTTTCCAGTTTACGGCACTCCCATTCGCCTCACAGGATCGTTTGACGATTTCCACTACCACATTGATGCTTTCGACATCTGAACAAAAAACAGCAATATCGTCCGCATAGGCTAAGAGTTTAACTTCTGCCCCATGCAGCCGAAATCCGTGTACGCTGTCACTGCGTATAATACTTAAACAAAGTGATTCAATGTATAAACAAAAAAGTAACGGGCTAAGTGGACATCCCTGGCTTACAGAGCGCTGTACTTCTATGCTTTCTCCCACAACCTTATTTACTATTAACCGCGTCTTGCAACACCTGTACGTCATGGCCACACCTTCCCGAATAACAGAGCCAACATTCACATAGTCTAAAATGCACAGCAATATTTCATGGGGAACTCTGTCGAATGCTTTTTCTAAGTCTAGTTGAAGCATCGCTACGTTGGTTCCTGTTGCATCGCAGCATTCCAACACACAACGGGCTGTGTGGATATTCGTGGAGATTGTGCGTGCCCTAATACCACACGTTTGGTGTGGTCCCACAAGTTCTGTCATTACTGTTTGGAGCCTTTTAGCTAGTATCTTCATGAATATTTTATAGTCAACATTGGTTAAACTGATTGGCCTATATGATGTGGACTGACGCAGCATTGCGGGGTCCTCGGTTTTAGGAATAAGAACTGTGTGTGAAACGGTAAAAGACGTTGGCACAACATTAATATCGTAAGCCTCATTATACACATCTGTCAAAAATGGCGCTAATTCATTTCTTAAGGCCTTGTAAAAGGCTGCACTGAGGCCGTCAGGCCCAGGTGACTTTCCAGGGTTCAGATCTTTAATTGCATTCGTAACCTCCTCTATTGAAATTGGGAGTTCTAACAGTTCTTTTGTTTCAACCCTAAGTCTGGGCAAAAAATGAATGTAATCATTTTTGAAGCAGTCAACATCAACTGGGCTATATGCGAACAATTTTTTGTAGTGTTGGAGAAAGCAGTTTTCTATTTCGTATTTATCACTTGTAACAACACCTTGCCATTCAACTTCAGCAATGTGATTTCGACGCGCATGCCACTTTTCGGTGCCAAGCGCTCTCTTTGTCGGCGCTTCATCGGCGATAATTCTTTCGGCCCTTGCTCGTACCATCGCTCCGCGATAGCGCTCAGTCTCGAGTGCATCTAGCTTCTGTTTCACTGTTCGTATCTCGGCCGTCAACTCGCCTGGCATTCGGCACTCTTCCCGCGTTAATTTTTCTAGATTCTCGCGCAAAATAGTTTCTTTCTTTCTCTCCTCTCTTTTTATTGCTACCGATCGTTCTACCGCGTCGATTTTAGTTTGCTCTTTGAACATTTCCCATTTCACACCGGGCCTTATTTTGTTGTCAGCGTTATGTTTTTCTATACGCATCATTAAGTTGCTACTGAACACTTCATCCTCTAATAATTTAGAATTCATCTTCCACAGATCCCAATTAAATTTTTTGTCTTGCTTGTTCGAACCTTTTATCGAAAATACGACCAGACAATGGTCACTAAACGTGACCGGCCGCACACAATAATCCTGACACAACGGCACCAAATCGAGCGTGACGTACGCTCTGTCTAGTCTGGCATGACTGGCCGCCTGAAAATGCGAGGATGTGACCACTCGCCCACCCTCAAGACACTCGGCAACGTCTTCTAACGCAAAGTCATTTACTATATCCCCAAGTGCTAAAGTGCTTGCGTCTCTGTAGGCTGTGGTGCTTGTTTTATCGCCGGCGGCTAGCACGCAATTAAAATCCCCTAGCACGATGAGTACCTTGTCGCTGTCACAGTACTGGCGCATAGACGGGCTCCGCCGAGCTTGGTAATATAAGGTATATATTGTATAACAAGTTTACACTTTTATTTAGTTTTGGCATTTCAAGCAGCTTAGGTGACTATTTGTTGTATTGCGCTCCTGCAGTAAGCGTCCCCCGAGTTTCCACAATAGCTCACGTCTAGCAATTGCATTTCGTAGACGGAAAAGCGTTCGCAGATGCGTAGTCGTGCTGCTGACCGCTGTGCTTGTTCGCCCACCGCAAAAGAGTGCTTCCCGCACCCTATTTTTACGCTGTACGGTAAAAATATCAGTTGATTTTATTTCCTTAGTACCTATATTCACTTCGCTGACTCTTCTCCCGCCTTCAAGAGGCCTTATATTTTCCTACTGGCGTACCAGTCAGCGAAGCGTCGCATGTGCGCTTGTGCAGCGCTTGTGTGAAGCGACCTTGACTTGGGGCTAGATACAGTGTACAAACTAACCAAGTAAAGAAAGGCACATTCTTCCATTCCCAAACGTGTTGTGGCTTAGTTTCAACTGATCGAGCGAATTGCGACGACCCGTCGGCGGCCGGCGGACGAAACGCTGGGCCGACTGACTCTGTCTGAAGGCCGGGGAGCCGTGCAGTAGCGCAGCCAATTGCGAGCTCGGCTCCTCGCGACGTCACACAAAAACGCCGCAGAAAATGGGCGAGCGTAAAGAGAGGAGGACAGCATTTTCGAATTAATTTTTCTACTGAATAAAATCGCGTAAGCGCGCCCAGAGTGGTCGTAACATGGCCTGGGGACTCCGGACTACAATTTGCGCAAGTAATCCCGCAATGTTTACATATCACTTCAGTGTCTCTATAAATGCCGCCCAATCGACGCCAGCACCCCGTCGACGTACATCGCTGAGCAGACGGTGGTGCAGCGGGAAGCGAACTCGAAATTTGAAAGCACTAAAAAATGGCATAATGCCTTCAGTGGCATCTCTGCTTTACTACAAGACCAGTTCAACTGGCTAAACGAAGAAAACCAACGAGTTTTTCAGCTGATTCAACCGTCATCTCCGCAGGACACTTGCGAACAAGCCAAACGGAAGAAGAAAAAAACTCGTTAAATGCCAGCAGCATCACTGGGTATTCCAAGACGCTCATTGTGAAATCGAAGTTCTGCAGTTTCGTTCAAACTGGACCCTCCTTAAGCACGAAATTTTAAATCTGCAGCCTTTTGCTCTACTACAGGAAACTCGAGATCCTTGTAAAATATGCCTCTTATGCCTCTTTCATGGATCCCAAAATTACTCCTCCAAAGACCCTTCTAAAAGTCGTACTTCCTGTGGACAAGCAGCAGTCCTTGTACACAAGTCTTGCTAAGCAGTTCAACACCACTGGGATGGTGCAAGCAACACTAACCGTGAGGTAGTTGTCGTTCGCATCACTCCTCCTGGAGGAAAACCACTCCTAATTATCTCTGTCTACTATAGTCCCCCATGCACTTCTCGTAACCGTGGCACTTACGATTGGTTGCCACATATCCTGTCACTTAACTCCTCCAGACCAATAATCATATGCGGGGACTTAAACGCTAAGAGTAGCCTTTGGGTTTGCTTAACTACGGATGTACGCGGTAAAAACTTGGAACAGGCCATTGAGTTAAGGCAATTGCAGCTGCGTAATAAACATTTCACCCTGACACGCGTCGGCCTACATTCTTCACACAAGGACACCACGCCCGATCTTACGTTCACTACTCCGGGTATAGTCAAAACATGGCAAACTGCCACCTGTGCCTGGGGAAGTGAACACTATCCTATTTTGCTGCATGTCAATACTAAGAAACTTCGGCCCAAGCTCAAATATTCGGTAGTGAACTGGACCGCCTTTCGGAATTCATTCAATATGGACTCCATTTCCACCCTTCCCGACCTTGTCTCTTCTATCACTGCAGCGAGGCGGGAAGCCACTGAATCAATGGACAGCACTGTCGATGTAGCGCACCCGGACCACCACATGTATCAGCTACTGCGTACTGTGGAGCGACTTACTCACCGCTATCGTACTCAACGCAAGCGGCATGGCGATCTTATGAAACTGAAGAAACACTATAAGGTCATTCAGGAATATCAAAAGATTTTACCGACTGAGAAATGGCGTCGTGGTTGCAACCTTCTAGGTTAAGAAAGAGGCCTTTCACATCTTTGGGCTATTTTTTCAAGCCTAAGCGGAAAGGCAAAAGCAAAGCTTCCCATTGTTGAAGAGTTCTGCCTTCAGTCTGACTACACCGACGTTGAGGAGGTCATTATCACTACCCTTTTTCCTCACGCGACTACGGATCGGACCTCACTTCAACCCCTCCCTATAATCGACATTCAAGAACCCCTTGAAGATCTGGACCTTCCTTTTACCATTGGAGAACTTCAGATTGCACTGAGTCAAGGCAAACCAAAATCAGCGCCCGGTCATGAATTGGTCACGTGGCCAGAACTTCGAAAGCTGCCGCAAACTGGACAACAAATTCTCCTTGACATCGTGAACAATTCTTGGGACACAGGCCATTTTTCGTAACACCTCAAGACAACTATCATTCACCCCATTCCAAAGCCTGGCAAATATGCAAAGATGCTCGTAGGCCCGAAAATCTCCGTCCCATTGCCTTAACACCGACCATATGCAAATTATTCAGAAGATTGCTACATAATCGAATGCAACACCATTTTGAAAGAACTGGCTGGTTCCACCCATCACAAACGGGTTTTCGACCTAATCTCGGGACTCATGATTACCTATGGTTACTGAGGAGAGTCATTAATCGCACTTTCCGAAGGCACTTACCAGATTTCGTACTTGATCTAGACATGCATAAAGCTTTTGATAGCGTGAACCAAGAAGGAATCCTTAAGGAGCTTTCCCTAGCATTCTGAAGTCGCAACGCGCAAGCTTGGATTCGAAATTTTCTACAACATAGACTTATACGACTAAGTTGCACAGGGCGTGATCCAACTACATACTACCTTGATCGAGGGGTCCCTCTGGGGTCCATCCTTGGGCCTATTCTCTTCAACCTTGCAATGAACAGAGTTGCCCAGCAACTAGAAATCGACTCATCGGCTCGGTTTGCCATGTACGCTGACGACATTGTTGTCTAGACGGAAGCGCAGGACTATCAAACAAAACAAGAGATGGAAATTGAATTACAAACGGTAGTTTTTATCTTGATTGAGATGTTATCTACTTTTTATTTGGATATTTGCCCTCAGAAAACAAAACTTATGAGCATCGATGGCAGACGAGAGAAGATTCTGTCTCAGACCATCACTCTCTGCATGAAGGCTACTGATATTACGTGTAAAAATGGCACTATACGTCTCCTTGGCTTGAAACTTGGAAACTGTAACAGCCCCCGCCGTTGGATTCGGCATCTCCGCACAACTGGGCCTGCCACGATGCACCTCGTCACTAGAATATCCAACAAATACGGCGGTGTTCAACAAGCTTCCTACCAAGTGATAGCAAGAGCAGTGGCTCATGGCCGCATTACTTATGGGTTCCCTATTTATGACCTCAGGCCTCGACACGTGCAAGACGTAGAGATCCTCAACCAATCCCTGATCCGTACTATTACAGCTTTCCCACACCACACTCGTATTCACCTTCTTGAACAGGCCGTACCTCTGCCTCCGCTTCAAACAATATATGACGAAACGGTGTCACGTTTATAGAAACATCTGGAATTCTTTCCTCAAGGGAGAGCAGTTGCGAAATGGGACGGGCTAAATAACGTCTTCGATCTAGAGCCTTTCTACGGAGGCATTACTCCATGAGAACGTCCTGCTCCAGGAGTAATGAGACAACGCCCCCGTCTACGTGTAAATCGTAAAGGCAGGGAACTTCTGGTTAAAAAGATTTGCCAAGACAAGGCAGTAGACGAATTAGATATCTACACTGACGCAGCTGTCCATGAAAACGCTGCGGCCATCGCCTGGAGATGCTCCGATGTACCTATGCTTACCGGAACACGACAAAGAACCAAGGTCTACGGTCTTGTTGAAGAAGCTGAACTCTTCGGCATCCTCGGAGCTTTACAACACCTACAAAATTGTGTTCGTAATCTTTCATCTCGAAAATACCGCATTATCACTGACTCACATGTTGCACTTCGGGAGCAAAATCACCCCTTTTAACCAAATTCAGCGGCCACTACAATAATTCCATTTATTCGAGAGTTACGCGGCGAAAATGCTCAAATCCGCATGGTCTGAACCCCGGCTCACACCTTAGGGACCATTGGTAGCCATATGGCACACACTGCTGCCATGGAGTGTATCTTCAACTTTCCTATGGCTGACAGTACAAGGGGATGAGTAGGAAACGGCTGTTTGACGCATCGCCACCAGGATTCATTTCTAGTCTCAATTGCCATAATAGGCAAGGAGATATCTTTGCTAATAAGGTCTACGCAAGCTCTGCCTATACTCCGGATATCATCCGTAAATGGACTCATCCATATAGTGACTCTCCCTCAAAATGTACATTTTGTCAATCACATACTGACCCTTAACTTTTTCATTTAATATTGTCACGTAGCCAAGGACGAAGCAGTTGTTTGGAAAAGAAACAAGTTTATTGGAGCGAACTTGTGCTCCCCTAACAACTGAAAAGAATACAGAGGCGGCGAAGCAGTGGTCAACAAAGTGACGTACGTGCGTCGGCGAGCGTCGCAGAATCGAATGCCCCGGCGTCCGCACTGCAGGCTTTTTATCTTTCGGCGCGCGTGGTTCTCGAAACGTCGATTCACATCGAGAACATAGTAGATCCAAGAAGATTATTCTGGGCTGTTCACGTTAGATCGGAATGCTCTCCCTATCACAACAGATAACACATGAGGAACAGAAAGAAAGAAAGAAAGAAAGAATGGAACACGCGCTTCCCTTGGCGCAGCGATAACACAGACCGGCGCAGCCGGGCGGTAAAAGCACAACACAAATAAACAAACCCAATGTATGGTTCGCGGCATTACCCCCCCTCTAAGAGTGCATCGACCCGATGCTAACATAAGCGACAGTCCGAACAAATGAAAATAAAAGTTCGTCATCGTCCGTAGAAAGGTTTTAAGCGAACCACGTGGACGACTTCGGGTCGCGTGCGTCGTCGTGATGTGCCGGAATCACCACTGGGGATCACTTCGTAGGTTAATTGCCCAACACGTCTTAGAATCTGGTAGGGTCCGAAGTACCGTCGCAGGAGCTTTTCACTGAGTCCGCGTCGTCGAATGGGAGTCCAAACCCACACACGATCCCCTGGTTGGTACGCGGCGTCTCGGCGTCGGAGGTTGTAGCGGCCCGCATCCACCAGCTGCTGGTCCGTTATACGAACTCGAGCGAGCTGGCGGGCCTCCTCCGCACGTTGAAGATATCCGTGGACGTCGGCGTTGAGGTCGTCGTCATCTACGTGCGGAAGCATGGCGTCGAGCATCGTAGTCGGCCTTCTACCGTAGACAAGCTCGAACGGCGTCAGCTGCGTCGTCTCCTGGATAGCCGTGTTGTACGCAAACGTGACATACGGGAGCACTTCGTCCCAAGTCTTATGTTCAACGTCAACGTACATTGACAGCATATCTGCGATTGTCTTGTTCAGACGTTCTGTTAGTCCGTTCGTTTGGGGGTGGTACGCCGTCGTTCTTCGGTGATCCGTGTTGCTGTAGCGTAATACTCCTTGCATCAGCTCCGCAGTAAATGCCGTTCCGCGGTCTGTGATTAGGACTTCCGGGGCTCCATGTCGCAGCACAACTTGACTTATAAAGAACTTCGCCACTTCTTGTGCAGTCCCCCTTGGAAGAGCGGCGGTCTCTGCGTAGCGCGTCATGTAGTCTGTCGCTACGACAATCCACTTGTTCTGTGCTCGTGACGTAGGGAACGGGCCTAAAAGGTCCATTCCAATCTGTTGAAATGGTCTCAATGGGACGGCGATCGGTTGCAGAAGTCCGGAGGGTCTTGTCGGCGGAGTTTTTCGTCGCTGGCAGTCACGGCAGCTCCGGACGTAGTGGGTGACGTCAGAGGTAAGGCCGGGCCAGTAGTACCTCGCCTTGAGTTTTCCAATAGTGCGGGCTGTGCCCAGATGTCCGGAAGACGGGTCGTCGTGGCACGCTTCCAAAATTTCGTCTCGAAGGTCCGCGGGGATGACGAGAAGGTAATTCGCTCTTGTTCCGGGGCTGAAATTCTTCTTCACAAGGACGGAGTTTCTCAGGCTGAATGCTGGTAAGCTGCGTTTGAAGGTCCTAGGAACGGCAACGTTGCATCCCTCGAGGTACTTGATTATGACGCGTAAGTCGGGGTCGGCACGCTGCTGGGCGGCTAGGTCGCTCTCCGTCACGATCCCGAAGAACGCGCTGTCTTCATCAGAGTCTTGTGGTGGTGGGTCGACGGGGGCGCGGGACAGGCAGTCGGCGTCGGAGTGTTTCCTGTCGGATTTATAAACGACTGTAACGTCGAACTCCTGCAGGCGCAAGCTCCACCGCCCAAGACGGCCAGAGGGGTCCTTCAAATTGGCGAGCCAACACAGCGCATGGTGGTCTGTTACAACCTTGAATGGCCTTCCATACACGTATGGGCGAAATTTTGAAATCGCCCATATAATAGCCAGGCACTCTTTCTCAGAGGCAGAATAGTTTTTCTCCTCCTTCGACAGACCACGGCTGGCATAGGCGATTACCCTTTCGCAGCCGCTTTGCTTTTGGACAAGGACGGCACCCAAGACTATATCACTGGCGTCCGTGTGCATTTCCGTTTCGGAATTTTCGTCGAAATAACCGAGCACGGGCGGGCTTTGCAGGCGTTTTTGCAGCTCGCCGAATGCTTTTTCTTGGTCGTTTTCCCAGCTGAAAGGGGTGCTATCTTTCGTCAAGCGCGTGAGTGGCTCCGCAATGCGTGCGAAGTTTGCGACGAAGCGCCGGTAGTATGCGCACAGCCCGAGAAATCTTCGCACGCCCTTCTTGTCTTTCGGCCTTGGGAAGTTCGCAATGGCTGAAGTGTTTGCCGGGTCAGGTAGGACTCCCGCGGCGTTGACGACGTGGCCCAAGAACTTGAGTTCCCCGTATGCGAAACGGCACTTTTCAGGCTTCAGCGTCAACCCCGACGTACGAATGGCCTCGAGTACAGACTCCAACCTTGCAAGGTGTTCGTCGAAAGTCCGGGCGAATACCACTACGTCGTCGAGGTATACGAGGCAGGTGTGCCACTTAAGGCCAGCTAGCACAGTGTCCATGACTCTTTGAAACGTCGCTGGTGCTGTGCACAGCCCAAACGGCATCACCTTGAACTCGTATAGGCCGTCTGGGGTTATAAATGCAGTCTTCTCTCGGTCCCTCTCGTCCACTTCAATTTGCCAGTAGCCGGTCTTCAGGTCCATCGATGAGAAGTACTTCGCGTGGCAGAGGTGGTCGAGGGCGTCGTCGATTCGGGGGAGGGGGTACACGTCCTTTTTTGTGATTTTGTTCAGTCGCCGGTAGTCAACGCAAAACCTTAATGTGCCGTCTTTTTTCTTTACGAGTACGACGGGTGCAGCCCAGGGGCTTTTCGATGGCTGTATAATGTCGTCGCTGAGCATGTCGTCGACTTGAATCCGGATGGCTTCCCGTTCGTGTGAAGAGACGCGGTACGGTGACTGTCGGGTAGGTCGGGCTCCATCTTCGGTTATTATTCGGTGCTTCGCTAGAGGAGTCTGACGTAGTTTTGCGCTCGACGAAACACATTCGCTATAGCGACGCAGCAAAGCCAATAATTTGTTCCGTTGTTCTTGCGGTAGCGCCGGATTCACGTCGAAGGGCTGCGGGAGCTTGAAGGTTTCTACGGGTGTGCGTTCAAAGTCGGCGACTGCGATCACATCACTTGCTTCTTGCGTTTCTTCGAGGAACGCAATTGCAGCTCCCTTGTTTAAATGCTGGTACTCTTCGGTGAAATTAGTGACCAAAACGTGAGATTGACGTTGCTTAAAGTGCGCAATGCCTCTTGCGACGGAGACACCGCGGTCAAGAAGCAACCTTCGATCACTCTCTACGATAGCGTCGATGTCAGAAGCAGCATCCTCACAGTAGACGGCGATCATCAAGCTTGCGCGGGGTGGCAGGGTGATGTGATCGTCGGCGATCCTGACAGGAGCACGGTGATCGGGGTTCGGCTGCGGCGTCGTGGAGTGATTGGAGGAAAATGTTATCGACTTGGCCTGCAGATCAATTATTGCGCCGTTGTCCGTCAAAAAGTCCATTCCGAGAATCACGTCCCGGGAGCAGTTAGGCAGAACGACGAACGCCGCAGGGTACGTTGTGCCGTCTATGGTGACGCGCGATGTGCACGTTCCACTTGGCGTCACGAGGTGGCCTCCTGCTGTGCGTATGTGCGGACCGTCCCATCTGGTCATAACTTTCTTCAGTTTAGACGCAAATGGTCCGCTCATTACCGAATAGTCAGCTCCCGTGTCTACGAGGGCGACTACGTCAAAGCCGTCGATGGACACCTTGACGTCAGATGCAGTCGTCCTCGAGTTCCGGGTTCGTCGGGGCGTCGTATCTCTGCTTGTACGTGTTGATGGTCGGGCACTGTGCATCGTCGTTGTCGTCGTCTTCTCAACGGACGTCTCGGTCAGGTCGGGTACGCGTCGCGCCGTGTAACTGTCGTCGTGTTCGGGAGTCTCGTCAGGGTTAGGTCGGGTCGTCGGGATGAGGGCATGTCGTGAATCACTGTCTTCAGCGCGTCCTTGCGTCGTTGGAGGGTTTCTAGTTTTTCGCCGTAGAGCAACTTCACCTCCAGAAGTTGCCGCCTTTAGTTTCCCCCGCGTGGGCTGGGGGACCTTCCACGGGCGAAGTCAGCGTTGCTACGGCGGTTCGGCGATTGGTAGGGGTAGGGCGACGGCGAACGGTTGAAACGCGCTGGGCCACGGCTGGTTTCATATAGATACTCGTCGATCTCACGTGGTGGTTGGCCAGGGAGAGGGCGAGGTGCGTCGACGGAGAAACCACGCAGTCCGAGTCTCTTGTATGGGCAGCGACGGTAGATGTGGTCGGCCTCTCCGCAGTGGTAGCACAGAGGACGATTATCGGGAGTTCGCCATACGTCCGTCTTCCTCGACGTCTGGTTTTGGGCTACCGGGGGTCGGGCGGGTGACAGTGGGCGGCGGTACGGCGGGGCCTCTTGACGGCGTGTTGGGGCAGGGCGGGGTCGACGAACAGCCGCAGAGTAGGTCATAGCTTGTGGCTCTCGGGGTACCTCGGATGGCGTAGAAGTTCCCAACGCTTGTTGCACTTCTTCTCTAATCACGTCGGCGAGGGAAGCGACTTGGGGCTGCGGCGGCGTTGGGAGAAGTTTCCGCAGCTCCTCTCTCACTATTGCGCGGATAGTCTCGCGTAGGCTGTCGGCCGGGATCCGCGTGCTGCCAAAGTCGTTTGCATTGGCCGCGCCAACAAAGTTGCGGTCATACTGCTTAGCACGCATTTCGAGGGCTTTCTCAATGGTGCTGGCTTCGGTCATGAATTCGGCGACGGTTTTGGGCGGATTTCGGACAAGTCCAGCAAATAGTTCCTCCTTCACTCCGCGCATTAAGAAGCGCAACTTCTTTTCTTCCGTCATTTCGGGGTCCGCGCGGCGAAATAGCTGCTTCATCTCCTCAACGAAGATCACGACACCTTCGTTGGGGTGTTGCGTGCGCGTTTCCAACAAAAGGGCGGCTCTTTCTTTCCGCACGACGGTAGTGAAGGTCTTAGTGAACTCGCTTTTGAACTGAGCCCAGTTTGTCAAGGAGCTCTCGTGGTTCTCGAACCAAGTGCGAGCCGAATCTTCCAAGTAAAAGAAAACGTGCCGGAACGTTTCTGCGTCGTCCCACCTGTTGAATTTCCGGACGCGCTCCAGTTTCTCCAACCATTCTTCTGGGTCTTCTGCGGGGGCTCCTCGGAATGATGGCGGTTCCCGTGGCTGCTGCAGAACGACAGGAGGATTGGCTTGGTTGAGCATGGTGCTGGTTGCGACGTTTTTCTTCTTCGTCTTCTCCGGTAGTAGACCGAACTCGGGTGGTAAATCTTGCACGCGGAGGCTGGCTCTTGTTGGGCTGGCTTGGCGGCTTCCAGAGGTTGTAGTGGGCATGAAGGGTGCGTACCCAGCACCTCCACCAGATGTCACGTAGCCAAGGACGAAGCAGTTGTTTGGAAAAGAAACAAGTTTATTGGAGCGAACTTGTGCTCCCCTAACAACTGAAAAGAATACAGAGGCGGCGAAGCAGTGGTCAACAAAGTGACGTACGTGCGTCGGCGAGCGTCGCAGAATCGAATGCCCCGGCGTCCGCACTGCAGGCTTTTTATCTTTCGGCGCGCGTGGTTCTCGAAACGTCGATTCACATCGAGAACATAGTAGATCCAAGAAGATTATTCTGGGCTGTTCACGTTAGATCGGAATGCTCTCCCTATCACAACAGATAACACATGAGGAACAGAAAGAAAGAAAGAAAGAAAGAATGGAACACGCGCTTCCCTTGGCGCAGCGATAACACAGACCGGCGCAGCCGGGCGGTAAAAGCAAAACACAAATAAACAAACCCAATGTATGGTTCGCGGCAATATAAATATGCCCTCACTTTGTTCGGGGTCAAGAGCAACTCCTCGCCACCCATGCCCTCTCCACTGATGCGCAACACACTATGAGTTCGGAGTGACACCACCCTACTTGAAGGAATTGTGCGGTTTTCACTACACAGTGGTCTCTATAAGGTTGCCTGATACGTGAAAGAAGATCCATTCTTCAGTGTGCCCTTTGGAAGAACTTTTGTCCAGTTTGTGCGCATTCACAGTAGTGCCCTTCAGTGTGTGTTTTTTTTCTTTCAAACTCAATCGTCTCCGTGAACTCCGGTTCCTTCTTCAGTGCATCCTCTGGAAGATCTGTAACTGCTGCCCAGTTTGTGCACATTCACTGTACTGCCCTTCAATGTTTTTCTTAGCTCAATAGCACTTCGCAAGAACTGAATACTATCACCTTTCAATATTCTGTAAGCCCTCTCCCACCCCACCCCTTATGCCCTTTTCCCCGCCAGGGCTTCTTGCCTCTTTCTCATTAAAATCAATCAATCAATCAATCAATCAATCAATCAATCAATCAATCAATCAATCAATCAATCAATCAATCAATCAATCAATCAATCAATCAATCAATCAATCAATCAATCAATCAATCATTCAATCAATCAATCAAACATTCAATCAATCAATCAATCAATCAATTAATCAATCAATCAATTAATCAATCAATCAATCAATCAATCAATCAATCAATCAATCAATCAATCAATCAATCAATCAATCAATCAATCAATCAATAAATCAATCAATTTTCAGGTCCACAATTGTACTCTGCTTTAGCAGTGCTGTAATCATGCTTTGCAATTATTCCCCGAGTTACTTAGCAAGGCAACGTTACCAGCAAATCTGAGGTTACTGAGGTATTCTCCATTAACCTGTGCGCCCACCTGTTCCCAATCCAATGTTAGCAATACTTCTTGTACACATGCTGTGAATAACATTGGAGAAATTGTGTCTCCTTGTGTGACACCTTTCCTTATAGGTATTTTACTGCTCGCCTTAAGGATGGACTATGTTAGCTGTGGACCCATTGTAGATATCCTCTAGTAGTCTTAGTAATGCTCGTCTACACCCTGATTTCGCAATGTCTGAATGACTGTTGAGGCTTCCACCGAGTCAAATGGTTTCTCATAATCAATAACGGCTACATACAGGCGTTGAGTATACTCCACGCATTTCCCTATCACTCCATTGATCCTGTGAATATGGTCCATTGTTAAATAGCCTTTATAAAACTTTGCTTTGTGATTAGGTTGACTGAAATCTAAGGTGGCACAAATTCTGTTAACGATTACCTTGGTAAGCACCTTGTAGACAACTGACAGTAAGCTGATGGACCTGTAATTTTTCAAGTCCTTCATGTCACCTTTCTTATGGATTAGGATGACTTTCGCGTTCTTCCAAGGTTATGGTACTTTCGCGGTCATTAAGAATTGCGTATACATGTTTGCCAGTTTGTCTATACAATTTGCCTGCCATCCTTCAAGAGGTGTACTGTTATCGTATCTTCACCAGTTGCTTTTCCCGCTTGCATTTCTTTCAAAGCCTTCTTTACTTCTTCTGACGTTAATGGGGGTGGAATGTCTAGTTCCACTGAATTGCTTCCTCGTAAGGTATTGCTACGGACGTAACAGATGGACCTAGGTTTTACTTACAAGCCGTGCGGAACCACAGGCAAAACGTGGTACAATGCAGGCCAGTGAGCAGCGAGCCGGGGAAAAACTCTTGTTCGCCCTTCTCTTCTATGCGTAAACATACCCTCTCAATCCGTTTCTACTGCGACATACTATACCCAGGCGATTGACTGCCTAACAACACAAGAGAAAACCTAGTGATTGTTCTGTATTTAACACTGTAACAATTTCCCCCGTGCTCACGAACCTCACCGAGTGATTTAAAGGATGCGGCAATGACGATGCTGCAGCCCAGCTACATGCATGACCTGGGACTTGTTGTAGCGACGGTCTCGAGCAGTAACTTTTGCGATAACATAGCTCAAAGCACTCAGTTGAGACAGTACTAGCAATGGGCCGGAGCACGTCGGCAAATACGTTTGGTAGCGGCCTCGTTGCCGAACTGGAGTCCACAACCAAACGAGGTCGCGAACGAGGCCGCTACCAAAAGTTTTAAAGCAGAGCTTTACTACTTTCGTCCAGCAGTTTAGCGGAGAATGCGCAAGTGAATCTTTTCACCTGTGTTTGACATCGGTAAAAAATTACACCATCTTCCCGTGTGGAACCCTGATGAGGATGCGAAGCATCATGGGTGTACCGTGTGGGTAATTGCGTTGCCGTTATGTTGAGTGACCTGGTGTTTAGTAGCGCCAGCGGGAATTCCACGTGCGGGTTCACACCGGTGGCAAAAGCACGCAAGTACTGTTGCGTTACGGTGACTAGACGGTGGTGCTCGAGGCGCCGAAACTCGTCCATCATGTTCTTGTCGATGTTGTCGTCTCTGTGGTAGAATCGGTCTTCTCCGTCAGCGTTGGTGAGGTAAATGTTTTAAGTGCGAATGCACTTCTTAAGCGACCCTGAACCTGCGTCCACTGGCGATGTCCGCATAGCATACCCACGTGGGGGATTGGCCAGGAATCTCCTCGTCTTCCTTGGCAACGGGGGGAGATGGGCGCGCGCTGCCTGGCCGCTGACATGGCACATACGGCCACGTGGGGGATTGGCCAGGAATCGGGCGTGAGAAGGGCTAATGCACCCGCTTAAAGAAGTACTGACACGAAATTTCAAAGCTGAGATCCGCTCTAGCAATCAAGTACAACGACAACACAAATAGGTGTCTGTGAATAAATGCATCTTTCTTTCTTTGCAGTTGTGTGTGTGTGTGTGTGTGTGATCTCTCTTTCGCGAACATTACCGAACCGCGCAAATTCAACTCGTGCATTCGCACTTTCACATTCTTCCCCTCGGGGAAATTCGGGGAATTTTTTTGACGTTGGTGCACCGGCTGAGAGCAACGTACACGCCCTCGTCTTCGCAGCTTTGTCTTCATCTCCTTCTTCTTCTTCAGCGGTTCCCCTACGGAAGGATGACGACGGTGGTTGAACACGAAGCTATATCGTGATGGATTCTTTGGTTGGGCAGTCCCTAGGGGCATCCTGCCACAATCATCATCAGAGGTGCTACGGACGGGGCACGGACGCGGGACATTCCCCCGAGAAAGAGGCGCTAACATCCTCCTCTAAAGTTTTCAGTTGGTCATTACCGTTGACGTTCAGCTTCACGTGCCTTCGTTGTATCAGTAGCTTCTTGGCGCAGTGTGAATGAGTCAAGGACATAAGGCGCGCTCGTAGCACTTTCCCCTCTCTCGGTTTTGTAGCGCAGTGGGAAGAGCGCCGCGTACCTCCCGTTGCGGCCAGAGAGTCGTGGGATCGAAACTGGGCGCCGTTAACTATTTCTTTTTTCATAGTGTAGAGGTGAGGTGCGGACAACGGACGGACGCCGGACATAGCCCCGAGCAAGAGATGCTTTGCATCTAAAAAATCAGTCACGCGGAACGAAGAAGGTCCAAAGCAGATATGCCCATGCACACAAAGGGCGAACATCTGCCCATAAAGACCGGTTCTAAGAATCAGGGTCAGGTGATTAAAACATGAGACACTTGACTTCTGTTGGTGGGAGGCAAGGGTCGCGACCAAAAGCAGTAAGACAGGCAGTTTCGACAGAAAATGAGTGTAAATTGGTATACAAAGCGCAGAAAAAAAGAGACACGAAAAGTCATGAAAAGAAGGAAACCAGAAGGCAGGTGCATGCGTATGACGCGGCACCGGGCGGTATGCATCTGGCTGGCCCATGGTACCAGTTCAGGGAACGTCGATCAGTCAGCAGCGAATATTAGAAAATAGCAATACAAAAAAGGGGAGAGGAAAGCAATCACACACCCTCGCGTGCAAAAATTGTTTACAAGGTGAGAGTGTCAAGGCTAACAATAGTGCCGCAGCCTTCTACCCAGAACATACTGTCACTGGTGAAATTTGGTTTAGTGAAGCCATTGCACTCAAAACGCGGTGATAGCACGAAACAATAACCATCCACGGGGGGTCGCCAACCGATGGGAGGATATTAGCGAGGCAAAGAAATGAACAGGCATAACACTAGCCTGATAAACGCAGCCGAAATTTTAATCGGAAGAAAGACACGTCAATTTCCCATAACTTTCATTGATGCCAAACTACCCTGACTTAAACTTATAGATGCGGTAGAACTCACGAACCTCGCAATCGTGATGCGTTTGAAAACTACATTCAAGAATTGTGGCCTTCAGTTGTTCAAAAGAATGACCAGGAGTGTTAACATGCTTTGATAAAGGCAAAGAAAGGCAGGTTTTTGCATGAGAGCGGTTATTGTTAAACCTCAAACAAAAGGGTATTTCAGTCTGGCCGATCTATTTTTTGACGCAGAGGGTGCATTCCAGCAGGTTTTTTCGGCGTTGGCGGAATCACAGTTAAAGTTCCCTTTTACATTAACATAATAGTTTGAAGCTGTGCTGGCGGCGCGTTGTGTGGTGGTCATTTGTGGGCATACCTTACACCGTGGTTTCTTACACGGCGTGCAACCTGTAGTCTATGGTCAGCTGATGCTGAATTTGGTGAGAACGTCGCACACTTTTTTGCTGCGTCTATAAACCGCACGTGGCGGCTCGGGAAATATACTTTTTAGGCGTTCACTTTTAGCAAGGATATTTTGATGTTTCCTTAGTATGGATGCAACTTTCGGAGAAGAGGCCGAATGGGTCAAAACGAGGTTTGTTTCTGGATTGGGTTTTTGAGCTTTTTTACGGAGAATGTCGGCGCGGTTTAACTGGTTAGCTCGTGTAATCGCGTCATCGATCACCTGCTCTGGGTATTTTTGATTCAAGAGCGCGGTTTTAAGTTCTCGGCTGTTAGAATGGAAATCCGCGTGGCTTGTGCAGATTCGCCTAAAACGGTGAGATTGGCCATAAGGTATTGCAGTGTTGCAGTGCCTGAGATGGCTGCTGTGGAAGTGCAAATACTGGCGCGTGTCCGTACATTTCCTATAGAGATTACTCTGAAGCCTGCCCTGAGAAACTGTGACAGTAACATCCAGGAAATTTATGCTGTGCGTAGAGTAGGAATGGGAGAGAGAGATAGTAGGATGCGCAAGGTTAAAAGCCTCAATAAACGCAACACGTTTTATTTCACCGTGCTGCCATATCATGAATACATCATCTATATAGCTTTTAGAGTACAGTGGCTTCAAATTTTGGGTTGCGAGGAAGTTTGACTCAAGACATCCCATAAAGATATTCGCGTAGTTGGGCCCGATTTTGGTTCCCATTGACGTTCCGCGGACTTGCACGTAATTGACACCATCAAACTCAAAATTTATAAGTTCAACGATAAGGTGAAGGAGAGTTTCAAGGGTGAGAGAATCTATAGGTTCGCCACCCGCCGACTGCTCATACGCACATGATACAGCGGTGATTCCCTCCGTATGCGGAATGTTAGTGTATAGCGACACGACATCCAGGGTAACAAGTAAACAGTGGCTAGGAATTTCTATCTTGATGATATCCGAGACAAAATAATTTGCATCCTTAATTAACGATGGAAAGCTGGGGGAATGTCGCGAATGAGAGAGTCGATATAGCGCGAGAGGTTCTCGGAGACAGTACCAATGCCAGGAACAATGGGGCGACATGGGTTGTTATTTTTATGAATCTTAGGGAGAAGGTAGAATCTACCGGCTACCGGGCTTAAGGCGATAAGAGAGCGAGCAGTTGTATCAGTTATTTCCTGCTTTTGAACAAGCTCAGTAAGCTTATCTTTGACAATTGGCTTATAATCATTAGTGGAATCACTACGAAGTACTTTTTAGAACGTAGATTCTGATAGTTGTCTATGAGCCTTGCTGACATAGTCAGCTTTGTCGAGGATCGCGGTGGCGCCTCCTTTATCGGCCGGTTTGATTACTATTTCGGGACAACCTGCGAGTTCCTCCAGGGCTTTATTTTCCTGGTTTGTGATGTTACGGCGCAAAGAGAATTGCTTTTGGTATGCTGCTCGTACATCGCGATGAACGGCTTTAATGTACATGTCGAGGCGTGTATCGCGCTGCGTGGGAGGCGCCCAGTGCTTATGGCTAGGAAATGCAGTTCGGGCTGGGTCGGTTGGAAGACGGTCATGGAAGTACTCTCGCAGTCCCATATTTCTGGCGAAGTTATCTAAGTCCTTAAAAAGTTGAAATTCGGCGAAACCGCCAGTTGCCGGGCAAAAATTCACACCTTTTGACAGGGCGCTCATCTCATCTGGTTACAGGGTTATAGTAGAGAGGTTCATCACATTTCCTAAGAGATTTTTGTTAGCGTTGATAGCCTGCTGAGAGGTGACAGAAGGGGGATAAAAATTTGGGTTTGCGGTGGCAGACTGACTAGTACCCGCGGTGCTAATGTGACCTGGTGAATGGTCAGTAGTTGGCGCTTTATTTGCGTAAAGGGGTGATTTGCATGTGCATTCCCAGATAATGGACAGTCATTAGTAGTGGGGCTAACTTTATTCTGAGGGCTGTCGTCATTTCTAGGAATATGATCTCGATAAAATTTACGGACTTTTGTTTCGGATATGTCGGATGCCTTTTTGGATTCGTGTACCTGCGTAGAAGGCCTGATTCTTTTTCGCTTAGCTCCTTACTAAGTATCCTCTTCCTGGCGGACGTAATGGGACATGGTCTCGTAGTAATTGAGAATTATCTGCGTTAATTGCAAGGATGCGCTGTCTAGTACCTGTTGCCACTTCTTAATGATGGATGGGGAGAGTTCGGCAGTTGCACGTCTCAGCCTAACCCTCAAACCCATGGGAGCTACCTCGGCAGACAAATTCTGTGAAAGTGCGGAAACGTGCAATTTAGAACTATGCGTTTTTCAGAGATATTTCTTAATTTTAAGAACTGCTTTGAACTCTTTTGAACTGTTTTTTTTTGGGGGGGGGGGGGTTGCATTACCTGCAGCCCCGCCCCAGGGGCTGCAGGTTGCATTTGAGGCTGCATTACTGGGTTTTCTGAGTCCTGGTCAGTTAGTCGGTGCAGAAGACATTTTCTTGCGGAGGTTGTACGGGACATGGGCTGGCTTTGGGGCGTCCGAAGGCAGTGCGGATTGGCTGCTGACGTTTTCCAGTGGCTCGGTTATGGTTGGGGCTCCGCTGGCTGCTGTCGATCCCGAGGGTGGGCGCGGCAGTCTCTGGGCGCGGCGCACTCTCGGGGTCGGGCTGCAGGCGATGCGTCGGTGCTCCGTGGCCGTGGCCTGAGGAGCATGTACGGGTGGCCGGCTGCGGCGGGCGTCCGGGGACTCCGTGTGTAGGTCCCTGGCGCTCAGCCGAAGGTCCGTGGCCACGGTGGTCACGGCGGCATGCGGGGCTGGCCGGTTGGCGCGGGTGTCCGGGGATGTCGTGGAGGGCGTTGGGCTGGAGGGGAGCAGATGCGGCGAATCCGCACTGCCTTCGGGCGCCCCAAATCCAGCCCCTGCCCCGCACAACCTCCGGAAGAAAGTGTCTTCTGTGCCGACCAACTGACTAGGACTCAGAAAACCCGGTAATGCAGCCTCCTACCCAGTGTCAACACAGTTCTCAAAATTAAGAAAGATCACTGAAAAACGCATACGTTCCCAATTGAACGTTTTTTCCGCACTTTCACAGTATTTGTCTTACGAGGTGACTCCCATGGGTTTGAGGGCTAGGCTGAGACCTGCAACTTCCGAACTCTCGCCATCCAACATGAGTAAGTGGCAACAGGTGCTAGAAAACGCATCCTTGCAATTAACGCAGATAATTCTCAATCACTACCAGACTATGTCCCATTCCCTCCGCCAGGAATAGAAAATTTATGGTAAGGAGCTAAGCTAAAAAGAATCAGGCCTTCTACGCAGGTACGAATCCAAAAAGGCATCTGCCATTTCCGAAACAAAAGTCCGTAAATTTACCCGAGATCATATTCCTAGCAACGACTACACCCGTCAGAATAAAGTTAGCCTCACTACTAATGGCTGTCCATTATCTGGGAATACAGATGAAAATCGCCCCTTTAACGCGATCAACGCGCCAACTACTGACTATTCACCAGGTCACATTAGCACCGCGGGTACTAGTCAGTCTGCCACCGCAAACCCAAATTTTTATCCCCCTTCTGTCACCTCTCAGCAGGCTATCAACGCTAACAAAAATCTCTTAGGAAATGTGATGAACCTCTCTACTATAACCCTGTAACCAGATGAGATGAGCGCCCTGTCAAAAGGTGTGAATTTTTGCCCGGCAACTGGCGGTTTCGCCGAATTTCAACTTTTTAAGGACTTAGATAACTTCGCCAGAAATATGGGACTGCGAGAGTACTTCCATGACCGTCTTCCAACCGACCCAGCCCGAACTGCATTTCCTAGCCATAAGCACTGGGCGCCTCCCACGCAGCGCGATACACGCCTCGACATGTACATTAAAGCCGTTCATCGCGATGTACGAGCAGCATACCAAAAGCAATTCTCTTTGCGCCGTAACATCACAAACCAGGAAAATAAAGCCCTGGAGGAACTCGCAGGTTGTCCCGAAATAGTAATCAAACCGGCCGATAAAGGAGGCGCCACCGCGATCCTCGACAAAGCTGACTATGTCAACAAGGCTCATAGACAACTATCAGAATCTACGTTCTAAAGAGTACTTCGTAGTGATTCCACTAATGATTATAAGCCAATTGTCAAAGATAAGCTTACTGAGCTTGTTCAAAAGCAGGAAATAACTGATACAACTGCTCGCTCTCTTATCGTCTTAAGCCCGGTAGCCGGTAGATTCTACCTTCTCCCTAAGATTCATAAAAATAACAACCCATGTCGCCCCATTGTTCCTGGCATTGGTACTGTCTCCGAGAACCTCTCGCGCTATATCGACTCTCTCATTCGCGACATTCCCCTAGCTTTCCATCGTTAATTAAGGATGCAAATTATTTTGTCTCGGATATCATCAAGATAGAAATTCCTAGCCACTGTTTACTTGTTACCCTGGATGTCGTGTCGCTATACACTAACATTCCGCATACGGAGGGAATCACCGCTGTATCATGTGCGTATGAGCAGTCGGCGGGTGGCGAACCTATAGATTCTCTCACCCTTGAAACTCTCCTTCACCTTATCGTTGAACTTAGAAATTTTGAGTTTGATGGTGTCAATTACGTGCAAGTCCGCGGAACGTCAATGGGAACCAAAATCGGGCCCAACTACGCGAATATCTTTATGGGATGTCTTGAGTCAAACTTCCTCGCAACCCAAAATTTGAAGCCACTGTACTCCAAAAGCGATATAGATGATGTATTCATGATATGGCAGCACGGTGAAATAAAACGTGTTGCGTTTATTGAGGCTTTTAACCTTGCGCATCCTACTATCTCTCTCTCCCATTCCTACTCTACGCACAGCATAAATTTCCTGGATGTTACTGTCACAGTTTCTCAGGGCAGGCTTCAGAGTAATCTCTATAGGAAATGTACGGACACGCGCCAGTATTTGCACTTCCACAGCAGCCATCTCAGGCACTGCAACACTGCAATACCTTATGGCCAATCTCACCGTTTTAGGCGAATCTGCACAAGCCACGCGGATTTCCATTCTAACAGCCGAGAACTTAAAACCGCGCTCTTGAATCAAAAATACCCAGAGCAGGTGATCGATGACGCGATTACACGAGCTAACCAGTTAAACCGCGCCGACATTCTCCGTAAAAAAGCTCAAAAACCCAATCCAGAAACAAACCTCGTTTTGACCCATTCGGCCTCTTCTCCGAAAGTTGCATCCATACTAAGGAAACATCAAAATATCCTTGCTAAAAGTGAACGCCTAAAAAGTATATTTCCCGAGCCGCCACGTGCGGTTTATAGACGCAGCAAAAAATTGTGCGACGTTCTCACCAAATCCAGCATCAGCTGACCATAGACTACAGGTTGCACGCCGTGTAAGAAACCACGGTGTAAGGTATGCCCACAAATGACCACCACACAACGCGCCGCCAGCACAGCTTCAAACTATTATGTTAATGTAAAAGGGAACTTTAACTGTGATTCCGCCAACGCCGAAAAAACCTGCTGGAATGCACCCTCTGCGTCAAAAAATAGATAGGCCAGACTGAAATACCCTTTCGTTTGAAGTTTAACAATCACCGCTCTCATGCGAAAACCTGCCCTCTTTGCCTCTACCAAAGCATGTTAACACTCCTGGTCATTCTTTTGAACAACTGAAGGCCACAATTCTTGAATGTAGTTTTAAAACGCATCACGATTGCGAGGTTCATGAGTCCTACCTCATCTATAAGTTTAAGTCAGGGTAGTTTGGCATCAATGAAAGTTATGGGAAATTGACGTGTCTTTCTTCCGATTAAAATTTCGGCTGCATTTCTCAGGCTAGTGTTATGCCTGTTGATTTTCTTCCCTCGATAATATTATCCCATCAGTCGGCGAGGGTCTAGGCCCACTCGTCACAAGCCCATTTGTCATAGGCCAACTCCTCACAGGCAAACTGGTGAGGAATGCCAACTCTTCACAGGGCATTTCGTACGAGGAATTTTCGTATCACCGGAATATTCGTCACATGGAAATTTCGAATTACGAGCTTATGTTTTAACGTGAAAGCGATGTTTCCGCCTGCTATATATACGTCACCCATTTAATAAATGATGTAGCCTAGCGAGCGTTGTTTGAAAGTTTTTGACGTAGGAAGTTAAATGAATATGCCGTCATACCGAGTTAATTACATTAAATTGATAATTGCACGCAAATTTGTATTAAACGGCACGCAAAAAATAAACAAATTTTTATATATGACGCACTGAACACTTTGTGCAGGAAATAAAAAAATGTTTATTGCACTCGCTTTGTACTATTTGTACTGCTGCACTCTTGTCTCGCTGTGTCGTTGTGTAGGCGTCTTCAACGCTGGGTTCCGACGTTGTCCACTGCATCAGTTCAGAAGCGGATGTTGCGCGCAATATTCTGAAGCGCGTTGATTGGGGCTCCGCTGTTGTGATAAGCCAGGATTCTTGCGAGGCGATCGTTGTCACTTTGGTGCGAGCCGTGAGGGGTGCTGTCCGACGATCAATACTAGTACCACAGTGGACGCGTGGTCGCGCTGCTCTGTGCTAAAGGCCGGTTCACATCGCTCCGGCGAAAGATGCCTCTCACCGAGTCCAAATCCTCGTCAGACGTCTGAAAGGAATCCCACGAGTGGATTTTTCGCCCCCGGAAACCCGTGGACTAGTCTTAGGGCGCAGTGAGAACGTTTTCATACTTAACCGCCGGTGCTCTCAGCGCCCACCACGCCAGGCTGCGCGGCTAGGCCAAGTAGAACAACACCCCTCTCCCCCCCCCCCCACACACACACACCTTCGCCGCCGCGCTGCGGCCAGCCAACGGCAGCCACATCGGCAACCAACACAAATCAACGCATGGCGCCAGCTTCGAACTCGGATGAAGCGACCCCGACTACCGACATGCGCACCTCGACTGTACCGGGAGACGTATTCCGAAACCATATCACGTAGGGGCCCAGGCCGACCACACCCCTTTCAAACGGCGACGTCGCAGCGTGACGTCACTTTCACTTCGTGCGCGACTTCATTGGACGTGGATTTTTTTTTCTCGTTTTGGGCGGCGGCCGATGGTTTCGCTCCGTGCGCGAGGCTGGGGCTGCGGCACTGGGGAGCTGACGCACATTTAGTAAAAGTTCAAGGCCCAACCACATGCAGCGTAGTTTCGGCGTTTTGTCGCGTGGCGACGCGAGCTGACGCGCGAGCAATGCCGTTGTCTACGCTCGCCAGATATCGGCGTCGACGCAGCGCGAGAAAGCACCGGAAACCGGGCAGCAGCAGTCGCGCTTCACGTCCTTCTTGTGCTTGGGGTCATTCCTTTCAGCAGAAGAGAATCAATTTCTTTTTAACTTGCGGTTATCGGCTGCCTAGAGACAAACTGCAAGCTATTTCTGTTCGAAAGCGCTCATTCATTTGTGGCTTGTTTGGTTTTCATCGGGGAGATCAGGTATTTGCGATAGCTTGTTTTAGTTAAATAAGGGAGCTCTGGCTACGTCGCTTCTAGTATTAGCATGAAGGGGCTTGACTGCAAGATTTGTGCGTGACGCCCAAGCCTTATCAACGCCAGAATGCTGGCGGCGCATGCCATTCCATTCGTTGCTACCGTGGCTTGCGTATGTGAGACCGAGGTTTTGCGATAGCTTTTCTTGACTCAAATAACGGGACTGTGGTTACATCGCTTGTAGTAATAGCATAACTGCCCTCGAATCCAAGATGGGTGCGTAAAAAACTAGCGTTACCACGGCTCAAATCTCTCAAACGTGACCAAGCAAATCACTCGACAATATTCGTTGCAGCCTCCGTTAGGGTACCAAATTAATGGGACCAGCCTCGCCTCCTGGCGTGGTCGAGCGGTTGCACGTTTGAGTGCTGGCATTTTGTTTTGAAAGTCACTGGTTCGAATCTTGGCAAAACCTCGTTTTTTTTGCAATGAGGGTTTCACCGGCTTTTTATTTTCAAGGCAAACAAAGGGGGCCAGAGTGCCTTGCCGTTTAACCTTCAAGTGGCGTTCGACGGTACTCCAGTATCAAGGCAGCCCCGACATTTGCTTTGCTCGCACTTTGAATTCGTGAAGCTGCAGTCGAAACATAACATCAAGGTTAAATCAAGTAGCAGGTAAAGTTCTGCTAAGTGCGTCTTCGTTCATCATCCTATCTTATTTTGCTCAGATTTGACGGTAATGACACAATTATAAAAACGGATACACGCTTGCTGATGTTAAGAGCAGATGAGCGACCGACGTACGCGTGTGCCTTTGACCGATTGGGAGCAAACGTTCTGCGCTTCGGTACGGAATCCAAAAGACCACCCAAGACCAAAAAAAATATATTTTCGTCTTCACTGTAATGATGGTCGAGAGTGTTCGCTTTCAGGAACGTAAACAATGACCACATGTACGTGCAAAAGCGTCCGCCTGCGCGCGCACTCAGTGCACCGCGCCCAGCGCTAGCTAGGAACAGGATGGAAGACGAGCGTCTGTAGGCTTGCAAGAGAGTACGGAGAGTGAGAAGCCAGGACAGGTATGCAAAGGTATACTTCGTGCTTTAGCTTCCCAGCGCGTACGTCATGCTCGCGCACGGAGCGGGACCATCGACCGCCGCAAAGCAGCGCGAATTTTTTTTCTTCACTTTAATGGAGTGCTTTGCGGAACGTATAGGTGCGAAGAGGTTAAAGTCCTAACTACATGGACGCGAAATCACGCGTCGCGCGAGCGTCGGCGTCGTTCGTCGGCAACGCGCAGACACGGGCACTTTCAATCGCGATTAATGTGAATCGCGATCGAGTTTTCGAACGCGTTCGGCGCACTTCCGCGGCTACACGGCACGTTTCAATCGCGATCGAGAAGTTGCACCGGTTGCATTCGCGTACGCCAGATGGCACTAACAATGTACTTACGGCTAGCGTCTAGTAACTACGCGCGGCCGTAGGCATACGTAACTATGTAAATGTTACCGCATGCTCATTTGGGTCAAGTTATTTGCCACAATTTGTGGCGTTAGTTGAAGTTGTCACCTTCTGTGCCATTACTGAGCGGGCACGAGAGTATCGCCGCTTTCATTCGATCGCGTTTGGAAGTCTCGATCGCGCTTGAGAAACCAGGATTGAGTTCGAGCGGGATCGAGCTCGATCGCGATTGAAACGGCAGTGTCACAGGCGCATGAGAGCGGTGAAGTCACGCTATAGTGTACTAGTATAGTCACGCGTCAGCCGCTGCGTCGGTGCGCTGCTGGACACGTTTGTATTAAACATGCCATTATTTGAAGTCATTTACGAGCAGTTGTTGTCGATTGTTGAACTGCACTTAAAGGGACACTGAAGTGATTTGTAAACAATGCGGGATTACGAGCGCAAACTGTAGTCCGGAGTCCCTGGGCCCTGTTTCGACCACTCTGTGCGCGTTTACGCGAATTTATTTAGTAGAAGAATCAATTAGAAAATGCTGTCCTCCTCTCTTTACGCTCGCCCATTTTCTGTGGCGTTTCCGTGTGACGTCAGCAGGAGATGAGCTGGAAAATGGCTGTGCTACTGCACGGCTCGCCGACCTTCCGCGACCGAGTCAGTCGGCCTACCGTTTAGTCCGCCGGCCGCCAACGGGTCGTCGCAATTCGCGCGATCAGTTGAAACTAAGCCACAACACGCTTGGGAATTGAAGAATGCGCCTTTATTTACTTCGTTAGTTTGTACACTGTATCTAGCTCCAAGCCAAGGTCGCTTCACACAAGCGCTGCACCGACGCTTCGCTGACTGGTACGCCAGTAGGAAAATATAAGGCCTCTTGAAGGGGGAGAAGAGTGAGCGAAGTCAATATAGGTACTAAGGAAATAAAATCAACTGATATTTTTACCGTACAGCATAAAACTAGGGTGCGGGAAGCGCTTTCTTGCGCTGGGCGAACAAGTAGAGCGGTCAGCAGCACGACTACGCATCAGCGAACGCTTTCCCGTCTACGAAATGCAATTGCTAGACGTAAGCTATTGTGGAAACTCGGGGGACGCTTACTGCACGAGCGCAATACAACAAATAGTCACCTAAGCTGCTTGAAATACTAAAACTAAATAAAAGTGTAAACTGGTTATACATTATACACGTTATCTCTTCCGTCGCCTTCAATGGCCCCATGCGGCCTAGTCGTCTGGAGTGCTAGGTATGTCATCGCAAGTGTTTTGCCAGTCACAAGTTCGAATCGCCGCGGGTACATGATTTTTTTTATTATGAGTTAACTTTTTTGTTTTTCGCCGATGTTTTCTATACTGAGTTCACCTTTTTTTGGGCCGCAACGTTCATAGCTCCACGAACTAGTCCACAGAACTCGCGCAGGCTGGCACTGCCGCGCTAGCGAGTTCTCGTTGGCGTGATGTTGCCATAAGCACCGACTGCTTGCGGGCAGTGGGCACAGGCCAGAATCAACAGACCCTTGGCCTGGTGCGAACACGCTTTTTACGATACAGGCATGAGCGAGGCAAGCTCCAAATATGGGGGAAAAGCGCATGCATTTGAGCGTCTGCGGGGACGCGGAGGGCGTTCATGCACTGCGTAGGCCTCAGATAGTGACTGCTACGATTCCAAGCCGTCCTGGGAGGCTTATCTTATGCATTTTACAGCCGCCAACATGGCAGAAGCGCGGTACTACGATAACAGGGATATTGAGAATGCGCATCCAACGACGCCATCGAATGTCAAACATGTTGTTTTACATACCGAAACCGAAACTTGTTTGATTGCTAACCTTGGGCATCGTCCAATCACGGCGCCCCCTCCTCCCAACGTCACAGCTTAGTTTGTGCGGCCGCCGCAAATCGCGCATGGTAGTTTTTCTTCTTTCGCGCTTTGTAAAATAATTACCGATTTGTCAACCGGATAAACGATGAAAAGTGTGCTAATTTGAGCCAGTCTACACAGTGCAAGCAAAAACGGGAGCTTGACAAATTCACTTCAGTGTCCCTTTAACAAGACCCTAGTCTTATAAAAATATTTGCGAGCAAATGTTGGTATCCTGCGAAATGTATTTCAAGTCATTACCGTCAAATCTGAACAAAATGAGATAGGATGGTGAACGAAGACGCACTTAGCAGAACTTTACTTGCTACTTGATTTAACCTTGATGTTATGTACCGACAGCAGCTTCATGAATTCAAAGTGCGAGCAAAGCAAATGTCGGGGCTGCCTTGATACTGGAGTACCGTCGAACGCCACTTGAAGGTTAAACGGCAAGGCACTCTGGCCCCCTTTGTTTGCCTTGAAAATAAAAAGCCGGTGAAACCCTCATTGCAAAAAAAAACGAGGTTTTGCCAAGATTCGAACCAGTGACTTTCAAAACAAAATGCCAGCACTCAAACGTGCAACCGCTCGACCACGCCAGGAGGCGAGGCTGGTCCCATTAATTTGGTACCCTAACGGAGGCTGCAACGAATATTGTCGAGTGATTTGCTTGGTCACGTTTGAGAGATTTGAGCCGTGGTAACGCTAGTTTTTTACGCACCCATCTTGGATTCGAGGGCAGTTATGCTATTACTACAAGCGATGTAACCACAGTCCCGTTATTTGAGTCAAGAAAAGCTATCGCAAAACCTCGGTCTCACATACGCAAGCCACGGTAGCAACGAATGGAATGGCATGCGCCGCCAGCATTCTGGCGTTGATAAGGCTTGGGCGTCACGCACAAATCTTGCAGTCAAGCCCCATCATGCTAATACTAGAAGCGACGTAGCCAGAGCTCCCTTATTTAACTAAAACAAGCTATCGCAAATACCTGATCTCCCCGATGAAAACCAAACAAGCCACAAATGAATGAGCGCTTTCGAACAGAAATAGGTCCCAAGGCAGCCGATAACCGCAAGTTAAAAAAAACTCCCCCCACCTCCCCGAAGGGGATCGTGCGGAAATGCGAATGCATTGGGTGCACCGATGAGTGCGCTGCGAGTAATTATTATTAATGACGTAATTAATGAAGAGAGACGAGAGTACACTTCTAGCTGTCGGTGCCGTTGCCGCGAGGGATTCGACTTCACCGACTTCCATCGCTATCAAGGCGCCAGTCGGCAAGCAGTCACGGAGATAGGCGCGCGCTCCACTGCATTTATATATATTTTTCCGAGCGCAGCGAGCGGAGAGAGGGTACGCGGAGAGGAGAGAGAGAGCCGCGCTTCACGCCCGCCCCGCGCGCGAGCTCTCTCCGTCGAGCTCCGGGATGCGAGCGCCCTCACACGCCCGAGCGCGCTCCTCCTCTCCACACACTCTCCGCTACTCCGCCCGAGCTCCGCGATGCGAGCGCCCTCACACGCCCGCGCGCGCTCCTCCTCTCCCCTTGCCTTCCGCTACTCCCGCCCGAGCTACCACCTGCTCCGGTTGCTAGGCGCGCCACATCTGTTGCTAGGGGCGCGGAGAGATAATACCTGCGTGCGGACGCCGGCCGATGGACGCACGACAGCCCCCGACTAAGAAATGCATTCGCATTTAAAAGAAATTGATTGTCTTCTGCTGAAAGGAATGACCCCAAGCACGAGAACGACGTGAAACGCGACTGCTGCTGCCCGGTTTCCGGTGCTTTCTCGCGCTGCGTCGACGCCGATATCTGCCGAGCGTAGACATCAGCGTTGCTCGCGCGTCAGCTCGCGTCGCCACGCGACGCGAGAAAACGCCGAACGTACGCTGCATGTGGTTGGGCCTTTAACTTCTACGAAATATGCGTCAGCTCCCCAGCGCCGCAGCCCCAGCCTCCCGCACGGAGTGAAACCACCGGCCGCCGCCCAGAACGAGAGAAAAAAAATCCACGTCACAAGAAGTCGGGCACGAAGAAAAAGCGACGTCACGCTGTGACGTCGCTTTCCAAATTCTTTATCTGTTCCAATGACCTACCACTCCTCCCCTTTGCTTTGCGAGGTTTTCGTGACTGCCAACTCTTATTTCTGTCTTATTTTCAACGAGCCCATCATTTCCTATTCTGATTAGTTACATGTATAGCGAGGGCCTCTGTTCTGGCAGTCTTGGTGCCATAGGAAGCTTAAGACGGTTCAACGCTGGTCGACCACTCTTGACATGTCGTAGACACTCGAGTCACGGCCCGGGGTTTGAAAAGAAGGTCCCCTTCACCCCGAGTAGCCCGAGTGGCGCTGGCTACCTCCCCAGGTACAGGGAATAAAATTACCTTAACATAAATACCCCAGAAAATGGAGGGAAAAATCGCCCCACCGGTAGCCTAGTGGTTATCGCACCAGACCGGTATTCTGGAGGTCGTGGGTTTGGAGCCCACCTGGCGGCCATTTTTTCTCCACTTTCTTTCTTTCCAAATTCTTTATCTGTTTCAATGACCAACCACTCCTCCCCTTTGATTTCAGAGGTTTTTTTGACTGCCAACTCTTATTTCTGTCTTAGTTTCAACGAGCCCCTCATTTCCTATTCTGATTCGCTACATGCATAGCGAGGGCCTCTGTTGGCAGTCTTGGTGCCATAGGAAGCTTAAAGGCCAGCTGCAACGAAATTTTCGGCTTCTTAAATGCGCCATTTTCCAGTAGTCTTGCCCTAAAAGTTGCTACCTACAAAATTTTGAGGCCCAATTGTGCGTCGCTGCATCGTAAACGAAGATAAAAAACGCTCTGTTCAAACCGAAACTGGAAAAAAAAGGGCGGCCATTACGACCGGCCGGAAGTGACGTTTCACTCAGGAATCGAGTGGGCGCAGCTGGCGGATTCACCCACGGCTGCCTGGGAGGAGAGGCAGCACATTCTATGTGTTTCGGGTCGTCTGTTTTTTCAAACATTTAAAACATTCGCGATAGGGGGTTGGGAAGTTTGTGTAGCCATTATTGCTTTACTGTGAGCTGCCGAGACGCGCCTGTAGTCGTTCGGTAAAACGAAAACACAGGTATCGCGAGACGTCGGGAGCTGGGAGCTAGGAAATAGGTACACAAAAGGCAGTGTTGAGCGCTAGATGGGCGCCGGCAAAGCTGAAATGTCCTGTGCCGATCGACCCATCCTGTGTTGGTGAAAAAAAAAAAAAAAAAAACTACAGTGGGAGGAAAGCGTCTAAACATGCCCGCTAGCGTGTAAGAATTCGGTTTTCGCGAATGTTATCAAAGTTGAAATCGAGCATTTTATTATTTTTTTTTACACCGACAGATTTGTTCCTGTTAGCAGGGTGCCCGCGCAGAATCTTTAGATAATTATTTCATGCAGTGACGAAAGCACTGCCGTGTCTTCACTCGTCGTGAAGCAGTGACCTTTCGAGTCTCAATGCTGCCAAATATGGCCCCCATTTTTTATCTGTTTTTTTTTTCTAACTGGCGAGAGAAATGTTGCCTACTGCAACAGCCTACTGCAACCGTCCCATTGTGGTTAAATGTTCTTCTTTCAGAAGTAAAGAACTGATTCAGGCAAAAAGGTCTTTGCTAACCGACACGGAGTTTAACATAAGAGAAGATTTCTCTCTTTCTACGCGCATCATTGCACGTAAAAAACTGCTTGACTTCGGCAAAGGTTTGAAAACTTCGTACAAACTGCGCCACAACAAGCTTATTGCCGACGGGAAACACTACAGGTAATGTGAAGATGCAGATTCTGTCCTTGAAGTTAGTGCAGTTGTTTCCTCTCTTCCTGCGGTTAACTCTCCGGATGGTACGTCTGACTCTACATCACCGAGGTCGACCCGTTCGGGACGTGTGTATGGTCAGCCCAGCGGTAGCTAGGATAATGCGAGGGGTAGTGGCCGTAGGTGCGATGCTTCTGTTCTGTATACTAACATCCGTAGCCTGTATCAAAAGGATAGACTTAACGCATTAATCAACGATTCTGAAGCCGATATAGTCGTACTTGGCCGATATAGTCGTATAGCCGATATAGTCGATATAGTCGTACTTGGCTCACCAGCAAAATATCGGTGGATGAGTTATTTCAGTGTGACAAAAACTTTGTGGTATATCGACGTGATCGCGGCGACAGGACAGGTGGTGGTGTACTAATTGCAATCACCCACCAGTTAAAATCTTTTGCTGTCTCTGTAACTACTGACCTTGAAATTATCTGGTGCTGCTTAACGTTCAATTATAAGAAGATTATTCTTGGCGCCTCTTATCGGTCTCCATCCTCTGCCACCGGTTTTTGTGAAGGTCTTCATGGTAATTTAAATCAAATTGTGGTACGATATCCAGGAGTAGAAATTTTTTTTGGTTGGTGACTTCAATTATCCCAATATTCAATGGCTGCATTCCACTCCTTTAGTCGAACCTGCATCTGCTGAAGCGTCATCTTTCCTCGACGTTTGCTCCCTTTTTAACTTATCCCAGCTTGTCTATCAGCCAACCCGTGTAACACCGAAAACATCGTCTTTGCTTGATCTCGTCCTGACATCTGCCCCAGATATTATTTCGTCAATAACGCACATCCCCGGCTTGAGCGACCATGACGTACTGCAGTTCGCTCTTTCCCTTCCTGCTACAAGAAAACAGAAGCGCATAAAAAGCATTAGGGACTACAATAGAGCCAACTTCGAAGCTATTAATACGGGGCTTTGTATTTTTCTTGATAGTTTACTGCCACGTTATAGAGAACAAAGCGTTGATTACATATGGAATTCCTTCAAACAACAGGTCTATCAATTAATCAACAAACATATACCATTACGGCGCGTTTATAGTAATACTAATGCTCCCTGGTACCCGTTATTTGAAACGATGGTCTAACAAAAAAGCCAGGCTTTATCGCACTGCCAAGAAATCTACCTGTCCGCAGCGCTGGTCAGCCTACAAATTAGCAGCCACATCTTACACCAAGTCTCTTCAAACTGCAAAACGTACCTTTTTTCAGTCAACTCTACCGTTATTATAAAAGACAAATCCCAAGCGTTTCTGGAGCATAATGAAGCCTAAAAACGACAACACAATAAGCCTGGTTGATAATCATGGTGTACCAGTTTCTAGCCATTTGTGCGCCTCGCTGTTAAATAATAGCTTCGCTAGGTCTTTTTGTAACCCGATTGTAGATAATTTTCCAGATCGGCAGTGTGTAAATTTTTTTTTTCCCACTGGACTGTATTGTTTTCGATACTACTGGAATTGCTGCCGTTATCGGCAACCTGAAACTGTCTTCTTCATGTGGCCCTGACGGTATTAATTCCAAATTTCTGAAGAATACTAACGAGTGTATGTCGATTATATTATATTGCCTTTACACTAAATGTTTCGATGACGGTTACTTGCCTAAAGATTGGAAAACAGGCCGGTTGGTACCCCTTCACAAATCAGGCGATGCACATAACCCCTCTAATTACCGACCAATCTCACTTACTTCGGTTCCTTGCAAAATTCTTGAGCACATAATTTTTTCCAACCTTGTTAAGCATTTAGAATCAAATAGGTTCTTTCATTACTCGCAGCACGGTTTCCGGAAATTATTTTCCTGTGAAACACAACTAATCACGTTTACTAACGATCTGCATGCAAACATGCAAATCTTGATTCAGGTTTTGTGACTGACTGTATATTCTTAGATTTTGCAAAAGCATTCGATAAAGTAAATCACCAGCTGCTATTACATAAATTGGGCCATTTGAAAATCGATCCACAAGTACTACAGTTTATTCGAATCTTTCTTGCTAACCGCACGCAGTTTGTATCCGTTAATGAAACTGACTCTCCCGAGGTGACGGTACATTCAGGAGTACCTCAGGGTTTTGTTCTGGGGCCTTTACTGTTTCTAATATACATTAACGACCTGCCTTCTAAAATTTCTTCCCCAGTTTGCCTTTTTGCTGATGACTGTGAGCTTTACCGTAAAATTACTAACGATACCGATATTGCGTGTCTACAATCCGACCTTAACAACATTATTTCCTGGTGCAACCTCTGGCACATGGATCTTAACGTTTCTAAATGTAAATCAATGAGAATTTCACGTAATAAACTACCTAGCGCTGATTATTTTCTTAAAGATACCTTACTAGATACAGTTGAATCCTACAAATATCTCGGTGTGCACATAACCAATAACCTATCCTGGGTGCGCGACATTGAATATGTAACATCTAATGCAAACCGAATACTAGACTACTTGAAAAGAAATTTCTCGCTGTCACCGTCTTTCTTAAAAAAACAGCTATATATAACCTACGTACGCCCTAGGCTTGAATATGCTTCCTCAGTTTGGGACCCTGGCTATGTAACACTATCTAACAAAATTGAAGCTGTGCAAAACCGCTCCGCAAGGTTTATACTTTCTAACTATCACCGCACTTCCAGTGTTACTAACATGAAATCCAACCTTGACCTTGCTACTCTTGCCACTCGCCGGAAACTGGCTCGCCTTTGTGTGCTGTATAAAGCATATCACCATAACCCGGTACTTAAATCACGTTGGCTAAAACCTCCCTTTTTTCTTTCTGAACGCCTCGACCATCATTACAAGGTTCATATTCCGCGCCAAAACACCGTAACATACTCGTATTCTTTTTTACCTCAAACATGTCATGATTGGAACAACCTGCCTTCGTCACTAGTCACCATTACTAACCATGAACGCTTTCGGGAGGCACTCGAAAATTTTATGCGTTGATTTGCTCAACGCATTTTTTCCCTAGTTGTTTGCTGTTGTTCGTTTACCGTTCACTTGTGTCTGGCAGTAATTTTATGCCATTTTTAAAATTTTTTTTCCCCAGTACTTCCTTTGTGCATTAAATTGTCATTACGGTATTTTTTGTCGCGGTGCTTCGTTGTTTCGTTGCTTCGTTGTTTGATTCTTTCTAGATATTGTGTACATTTTGTATGCATTGTCGTTTACACGCTGTTTTTTATATGCACGTACTGAATGTGATTTGTTTTTCATGTTTCACTTGTACTTTACTTGTCTCCTAAACCCACTCCCCTCTATAATGCTGTATGCCCTGAGGGTACAATAAATAAATAAATAAATAAATACTATTTATTTGTTTTTTGACGAAACTCTTTGAACTGAATCGATTCCGTGCAGTGCACAGTGTGCTGTACTTGTTCGCGCCCCGGCCGGCGCGATAGCAGTGACAACCGCGTATCACCTCGCGTCGGCGTACTCGCGCTCTCCAAGAGTCGACCGGCCGATAGTGCAGTGGGCTGCACAGTTATCTGCCGTACTCGTTCACGCCCCGACCGGCCGCGACAACAGCGTATCGTCTCGCGTCGGCGCTTCTGCGTATTGCGGACTCGTAGAGACGCTCGGCCGCGAGCTTGCAGTGCGCAGCGCAGCCGCCGTAGTCGTTCGCGCGCCGACACACCGACAGGCCACGGCCGCTCATAATCATCATCATCATCATCACCAGCCTATCTACGCCCACTGCAGGGCAAAGGCCTCTCCCATTATTCTCCAATTGCCTCGGTCCTGTGCCAACTGTGACCAATTTATCCCCGGAAACTTCTAGATCTCATCTGCCCATCTAACTTTCTGCCGCCCCCTGCAACGCTTGCCTTCTCTAGGGATCCACTCTGTTACCCTTAATGACCAGCGGTTATCTTGTCTTCGCATTACATGCCCTGCCCCCGTCCATTTCTTCTTATTAATTTGTACTAATGAGTCTTTAACACCAGTTTGCTCCCTGACCCACTCCGTTCTCTTCTTGTCCCTTAATGTTACACCTATCATTTTCCGCTCCATTGCCCGCTGAGTCGTTCTCAATTTAAGCTGAACCCTCTTAGTGAGCCTCCAAGTTTCTGCCCCGTAGGTGAGTACCGGTAAGATGCAGCTGTCGTACACTTTCTTGTTCAGCGACAATGGTAGGCTATGTCTTCCATATGCACCCCACCCCATTCTGATCCTTCTAATTATCTCTGCCTCATGGTTGGGATCTGGGGTCACAACTTGGCCTAATTAGATATATTCGCTTACCACTTCCACTGTCTCGCCACCGATCTCAAACTGCTGTGCTGTCCCGAGGTTCTTGGTCATTACTTTGTTTTTCTGCATAATACTTTTCAGGCCCCTGGTTCTACTCTGTTTGTTCAGTGCGGTAAGCATGCTTTGCAATTCGTCCCCCGAGTTACTTAGCAAGGCAACGTCATCAGCAAATCTGAGGTTACTGAGGTATAGCCAACCACGGCCGCTACTGGTTGGCTATTGTTACGGTTCAGCCTTCCTTGTCTAAGTGGTGAAGCAACTGCTATGAGAGGAAATCCCCCTGCACGGCATGAGGCCAATCGTGCAGGACGAGAAAGACGACGATCAGTGTCGGCAGGAGCTAAAACCGTCGTCTGCTGTGTCGCCGATTTCCCCTTTTGTAAATAGTGTAACTACAGCTAATTCTAATCGCGTCTATGTCGTTTTATTGTGGTGAAGGTGCTACAACGATCCCATAAAACGATGGAGCTTCGGAGCGGACGACAGCTCTCTCGGAACACCATGCCTACCGATTCTGGGCAACCGGCCATGCCAGCGTCGATTGTGTTGACCCACCCCCGGGATCCTCGATTTTTCTACGGCGCCGGTTACGTGGGTGACTGGCTCACCATGTATGAGCGTGTAAGTCGCCATAACAACAGAGATCCCATGCTCATGCTGGCAAACGTCGTGTTATGTCTCAAGGCGACGGCCCTCACGTGGTATGATACCTATGAACATGAGCTCACTAGCTGTGATATCTGCAAAGAGAGGATGAAGAGGGTGTTTGAAAAGCCCCTCGGACGTCAGCTCGCTGCCAAGCAAGAGCTTTCCAGTCTTGCTCATACGGCCAAGGAGCCGTATTTAGCATACATTCAAGATGTCCTTTCCCTTTGCACCAAGGTCGACTTTACCACCAGGCTCTCCAATACAGCGGCCACATCGTCCTGCGACGGCTCACCACTTTGCGGAAAACGGCAAGGATGGCCAATAGCCGAGAAAGATGAGTCGCAAAAGTAGAGAAAACGATCACATAGTCAAGGTAACAAAGGCATGTGGACCACTTGAAGCTGTGAAGGAGTGAGTCCATCATGCGCTCGAAAGTCGCTGGCGCATTGCAAAGGCCGAATGGCATGACCTTAAACTGGTAAGGGCCGTCCGGTGTAATGAAAGCAGTTTTTTCTCTGTCCATGTCGTCGACCGCGATTTGCCAGTAGCCTGAGCGAAGGTCGATAGAGAAGAAGTACTTGGCGGCGTGGAGACAGTCGAGGGCATCGTCTATTTGTGGTAATGGGTAAACGTCTTTCTTAGTAATGTTGTTTTGATGACGATAGTCCACACAGATTCTCCAGGTGTTGTCCTTCTTGACCAGGACCACCTGCGATGCCCAAGGGCTGCACGAAAGCTCGATAATATCTTTTTGAAGCATCTTATCGATCTCCCGTTGAATGACCTGGCGTTCAGCGGCAGAAACACGATATGCCCGCCGATGGAGGGGGCTCGCGTCGCTAGCGTTGATGCGGTGTTTCACCAGGGTGGTTTGGCCTAAAGAGTGGTCGTCGAAGTCAAAAATATCTCGAAATGAACTCAAAAGGGTCAAAAGGTCGTCAATTTGCGCAGGTGTTAGATCAGGGGCAATCATGTTAACAAATGTGTTACATTTGGCCTCGCCGCGCGGCGTGTCATTCCGAAAATCGGATTGCCCTTCAGTCGTTAAGGTCAGAATGTGGCAGTTGTCAAGGAAAAGCAAGGTCGCCAAGGACAATCCTTCGGGGAGGACTTTGGGCGAAGAACCAAAATTCAAAAGCGGAAGGGTGGCGTGATTGTTGGTGACTGTAATGAGGGAATGAGCAAGTCACCTTACGTGACAGCAGAACGTCAGGGATCGGGGCAAGGACGTACGAACCATCGAGTAGGGCAGAACTAAAAAAAAATTAACGCTTGTGACAGTTTTTGGTGGCAAACGGGTGAGCTTCTCCGACCGAAGGCGACATTTTGCTTCTTCAGTGATATGGGGAGAAATTGGCAGTACAAGTCAAACTTCACCCGTGGAGCAGTCGCTGAGCGCAGACATTTCTGTAAGGAAGTCGAGTCCAAGGATAATGTTGTGAGTGCAGTGCGGTAGGACATAAAATAATACAGGGATTTGGTGATTTGCGATGGTGACACGAGCGGTGCACGTGCCAAGAATGAGTGGCGTGCACCCATCGGCCACTCGCAGTACACAGGAAGGGGAATCAATGCGAACTTTTTGAGCCGTCGGCAAAGGTCAGAACTAGTTACAGAAACTTGCGCACCAGTTTCCACTAACGCCTGAACGCACACACCATCCACGGTTATCTGCAGAGGGTTAGGACTGGGCGAAACAGACAGAAAATGATTTTCGGGCCGGGTCGTCAGTGTAGCGTCACCTCTAAGCGCTGCAGCGTCTAGTTTTCCGGAATGGGGCGTCCAGGATAGGGGGGAGAAGAGAAACGGTGGGGCTGGGGCGATGGCGATGGCGATAGGCGACGGCGAGGGAATGGTGAGCAACTTTGGCAACCAATAGGTTGTTCGACAGGCGGGCGGGAGTCCGTGGCGCTGTGGGCTCGGCGAGGGACAAAAGGTCGGGTCGTCATTGGGCGTTGGGAATTATAAAAGCCGGAACGGGGTCGTGGTGGCCAGCGGCTTGGACAATATCGACAAACATGACTGACGCGGTGACAGCGGAAGCAATTTCGTTTGTCGTCACGTGTCCGGGCTGCGATATCCAGGATGCATGCACTGCGCATGGAGAGCACTGGCGGGCGTTAGATCGTGGGGGCAAGGGCGACTTATGAAACACAACGAACCCAGGCGCGATTATCAAGCTGCTGCCGTACTACGGTCTGGACTAGGGATATCGTTGGTGTTGCGTGGTCTGCTTGGGAAATGAAGGTTGGTGGAGCCATTGCTTCCGGCTCCCGGCGTACAATTCGCACCACACTAATTTATTGGCAGCTATGGAAGCTTTGCTTTGGCTCCTTATACAGAAACGAAGCTAAACCAATTGACAGAGCAAAAGAATATTTGCTTTTGCAAGCAAATAAGATAGTCCGGTCAATGCTCACGATAACTGCACCTTCCCGGTGATTCAAGGCACCGGGAAAACACAATAAGGGTTATATCGCCCAGCTTCAAGAGCCCTCAAGGGCCAGTGTGGTAGTTCCTTGAGTACGTTGAAGCTTTCCCGGTGAACGGACAATGAAAAGTACAGTCGTCGGATTAAGTAGATGCAGAAGCCCTCCGCCAACCATAACGGCTCTGTGAAGCCCGAGAGGCCTCGCAGTTTGCAAATACATACGGTTACTCGTTTACTCTGCTATAACAATTCCAGGCATTATTGGTTGCTTATTCTCTCGTTAAAGTCACGTTTGAAGTCGCTTGCTACTTTTCAGTTTCATATGCAAAGTTATTTGATCACCACTTCGGAATAACGTCACAGCAGGGGCGAGGAAAATACAATGAACAATTCAAGAGGTATTCCACTCTGTAAAGATGGCTGACCAACGAAGCTTAAGTACTGTCTATCGAAGTCTCCCCATTACGATGACCGACAAAAAGTGAACTTCTAAGCGAAGGGCGGCAAATTTTCTTCAGGGCAGGAGCGCCACCCCGCGGTGTGCGAGTGCTCGGAACCCCGACAAACAGAAGGTGGTGCGAGCGTACACCGCTGCTTCGAGCGGCCGACGGCAAGATGGCGGTGCGAACGTAGGCGTGGCCGAAGCCGGTCGCGCATCAGCTAATCGTTGAGAAAATATTTATGTGAGAGTCTAGTGATCTTGGCACTGATGAATAACCTATTTGAAACATATCCAAGTTGTCAGATGTATGAGCTTCAATTACAAATCAATTTCTGAACGGCATGCGACTCAGCTGGTGACCACGTGCTAACGGAAACACGAGAAACGACGCACGCACACACGAACGGGCACACACGCATATACTCACACACGCGCACCGGAATGTTCGTTCTTCTCGCCCATGAAGCTCGAGATACCGCGTTTAGTGCGCAAGTACTTTGACGGCCACCACTGAGGTTTGGCGGCCGTGATGGCCACGGCGACTAGCGACGGCTCGTACACGAGAGAGCAGGCGCAGGTGAGCTCCCTGCCGAGCTAAAAAATATCATCAGTGCAATTCCTTTCCTTTTCCTTCCTCGCAAACCACAGCCACCACCACCAGAAGTTCGTCGCAGCGCTGGCGAAAGTGAGGGGGAGGGAGGGCGGCACGCGCTGCTATGGCGTCATCTCTCTCACATGCCTCCCCCTCACCTTTCGCCAAACGCTGCTGCTTCATTCGTCCGCGCAACATTTGCGCGGGATATATAAACACGATTTGCAATAAGCTTTCCGGGGCGCCGCCGTGCATTCGCTGATTACGCGATCACTTTGTGAGACGCAGAAGATTACGAGAAGACTTCCGTTCGCGCTGCGCACACATTTCGCATTAGAGAGTATTTTATTCGTCCGTGCATTTTTATGTGTGTGCGTGTGTGGGATCATGTGTGTGTCCGTGGCTGTTACTGTGCCCGTGTTATTAGCACGCGGTGAGCCGCCAAGTCATGCGCCGTTCAAAAAATTATTTCCACCGCACGACTGGAGCTGAGTTTCTCTTTGTGCACATTAAAATTGTTTGAACCAAAGCATTAAACAGGTTTGCTGTAGAAACCTCCGCATTAAGCATGTGCCAGGCTGCACCGAAAATCCCGAGCCGTGGAGCCGGAATCGCCGCCGGTTGTGTCTAGTACGAAGACTAAGGAAAGTTGAAAAGCTTTCTTTCTGTTGTCGATCGCCCAAGTTACACAGCCTTTATAGGTTGAAATGTTTCACGAAAATTTCCCCCTTCCAGGCATTTTTAATCTATACGAAAGACACACTTCGTAATGAAGACAAAATTCCCAGGCACGACGTTTGAATTCACAGTGACGACAGCCGGTAAGAACACTAGAACTCCAACTAAGATTTACCTTGGGCTTGTTGCTTCTGGATAACATAAAAACAGCGCTTAGGATTAAATATATGCTATATTTAAAAAACGAGGACAAAGAAATACATTCACTAGCACGCGTTGTGATTTGTTTTAGTGGTCCTAGTTTAAGAGCGGTTTATTGTCACAGTATACTGAAACTACACTTTGTATTTCCGGCATTCGGTGGGCCCAGATATTCAAGGACTCGACAAGCATCCACACTGCTCTAAGTTCACTGAAATAGAATTTCCATTCAGAATAGACGTGTGGAGCTTGGAAGGCCCCAGGCGTATGTGTATCGAATCAGTGTAAGCGCTTCCTGAAATCATATCACGGCGCGATGAAACGCGAAGCTGTTGTATCGAAGAGTTTTACATACTTATCAAATTTATGACGCCCCTAGGGCTCCATGAATAACGCAAGCAAGCAACATGACAAAGACGGCTTCTTACTAAGCCTTTATGTGGTTATTGCAACAAAAACTCTTGCTGTAATTTGCGCGCTCAGAATCAAAGGCTTTGCTGTACTGTGAGGATCAAAGTGTGCAGCTGAATTCTGTTTGGTGTGCAAGAAGTTGCCAGAAAAAATGCTACGCCTAAAACCGTATTTACTCGTATAATTATCGCACCCCTCAAGTATGTCGTCCAAGTTCAATTTTTTTAGTTCCCGCGCAATGAACGCACTCTGAACTAGCTGCAGCAAGATACCGTATTTGTGCAAGTATACCTGATGATGGTCGTGCTTACCTGTTTCCTTCCCTTTCGAAGAGGACTTGAATACGTTATTGCGGAAGACTTGCCGATGTTAGCGATATCGGGAAGCATGCGGCAATAATAAATGAGTAAGAAACTCTCACTAAATGCAGATAATATATTCACAATACAAAGAAAAAAACGAGCTCAAGTTGTTCAGTCGACCGCTACGTCTGTTTTGACGTCCCGCACTGTAACAGCGGCCGCCACCTATTGGTCCAACTGTTGTCATCACCCAGCAAACTGGCACCGGCACGTTCAGTAATTCCTGAAAACATGGCATTTGGCGTCAGTTTGCAAAGCGGCTGGTGGCGGTTGCACTGTTTTGTTATGTTTTTATTTTCTTATGTTCATAAGAACTCCAGTAAAAAAGTTTACCCATAAATTTCTTGCGTTTTCTGCACTCAACAAATTTTTGCAAAAAATCTACCTTGCGTAGAGCGCACCCCTAAGTTTACATGTTTACATCAAATTTTTTGAAAAAATACTGCGATCATTACGCGAGTAAATACGGTTTGAAAGTAACATCGCGTGCTGCTCAGTTACGTATAAATGATTTAAATAGTTTCATTTTCACCTCTGGCTCGTTTCGGGCGTGAAACTGTTTGGGTCATATGTGCATCGATCGGTGCGTGTTTTTGTAAATTTAGCTGGAAAAGATATTCATTGCGATCTTCGACGTCAGCGGACGCATGTTCCCGCCCTTTAAGATTCCGCACATATAGGTACTGCTACGGAAACAAAACGCATGCATGAAATTTAAATACATTCAAGTGACTCCACTCCGGCTTACCCCAAAGTTGCAGATGGTGATCTGGAATCTCTTCTGTAAAATAATGAGACGAAATTTAAAACGTTTTAGTCATACGGCAACCAGAAGCGTTTATAGGTGCCCAAGAAAACGCCATCGATCTTTTGGGCAGAACAACGTCAAACGCATTTGGAAGAGCAATATATATTACTTTGAAGACCTCTCCTATATACCACTGCCGTGTGCCCTTACGCATTACGAATAATTTTACATAACAACACATTTTTTGTCCATAATGCAATGACACACGGAAGAAAAGTCGAAAACGCGGTGGAAGTAGCCGGACAGAGAATTGTACCTCTCCGTTTCGCCTTTTTTCACGCTTCGTTTCAACATAAAACTGTACCAGCTTGCCCTCCATTCCGTGCGAATTTTTTCCTATTGTGCAGTGCTCTTCTAGCAATACTTGGGGTTTACAATGAATGTAATTGTTTACCATGCGAGGAAGAGTACTATGACAAATTATATCGGTTATTTTAACACAAACTCAGAACCGTAAATGCAATTCTGCTGTTATAAGTAGTTCGCTGACACTTTTGAAGTGGATAGAAAGCAAACACTTTGGATTTTAGGTGAAAGAGGTTGGCTGCGCAGTAGAAAAGGAGCGCTATTTGTTCGAATGAACCTGCTTTGTCAATATCCACGTAAAGCACTGCGATTACAATGGATCTAGTTACTGATGTACGTCAAGCGCACGGCTTAATTGCGGGGTCGATAGACTGGTTTATCGAAATACGCAGGTCTCAAAAAATGTTCGCAGCAGTTGAGTACATATCTCCTTTCCGTGGGTTTTATTTCCAGACTGTACACATAAGAATGTGCATCGAAGGAGAGGGATCGTTAACTCTGCCGGCTGCTGGTGGAGAGAAAATAGTGTGACAGTGAGGGTGTACGACAAGGAATCAAGTCCCAAATTCAGCCTATCAATATTGATGGGGAGTTGCTGTGCGATGCGTGGCTTTCGCCTGCAGTAGCAGAATGGGCGAGTCCGACCTTGGAATAAACTCTGAGTTAAATATATATGAGCAGGAAAGGTTCAGTAATTCTAGAACTGTATAAACATAGCAGAGGAGCAACTTAGGATAATGCGATCACTAGCGAGGGGAGCGTCAAATAAATGCTACGCTTTGAAATATTTAAGGAAACAGATCATCCCCATCATCATCACCAGCCTGTCTACGCCCACTGCAGGGCAAATGCCTCTCCTATTAATCTCCAACTACCCCGGTTCTGCGCTAACTGCAACCAATTTATCCCTGCAAACTTCTTGATATACTCTGCCCATCTAACTTTATGCCGCCCCCTGCAACGCTTGCCTTCTCTAGGGATCCACTCTGTTACCCTTAATGACCAACGGTTATCTTGCCTTTGCATTACATGCCCTGCCCACGTCCATTTTTTCTTATTAATTTTTACTAATATGTCCTTAACACACGTTTGTTCCCTGACCCACTCCGCTCTCTTCTTGTCCCTTAATGTTACACCTATCATTTTCCGCTCCATTGCCCGTGGAGTCGTTCTCAATTTATGCTGAACCCTCTTAGTGAGCTTCCAAGTTTCTGCCCCTAGGCGAGTACCGGTAAGATGCAGCAGTCATACACTTTGTTCTTCAGCGACAATGGTAGGCTGTTATTCATTATCTGAGAATGTCTGCCGTATGCACTCCACCCAGTTCTGACCCTTCTAATTATCTCTGCCTCATGGTTGGGATCCGGGGTCACAACTTGGCCTAAGTAGACATGTTCGCTTGCCACTTCCACTACCTCGCCCCCTATCCGAAACTGCTGTGCTGTCCCGAGGTTATTGATCATTACTTTGGTTTTCTGCATATTATTTTCAGGCCCACGGTTCCACTTTGTTCGTCCAGTGCGGAAAGCATGCTTTGCAATTCGTCGCCCGAGTTACTTAGCAAGGCAACGTCATCAGCAAATCTGAGGTTACTCAGGTATTCTCCATTAAACCTTACTCCCACCTGTTGCCAATCCAACGTTCTGAATACTTCTTGTAAACATGCAGTGAATAACATTGGAGAGATGGTGTCTCCTTGTCTGACGCCCTTCCTTATAGGTATTTTACTGCTCTCCTCATGGAGGATGATAGTAGCTGTGGACCCATTGTAGATCTTCTCTAGTATTTGTACATAATGCTCATCTGCCCCCTGGTTCCGTATTGCCTGAATGACTGCCAGGGTTTCAACCGAGTCAAATGCTTTCTCATAATCTACGAAGGCTATATATAGGAGTTTAGTATATTCAGTGCACTTCTCTATCACCTGATTGATCGTGTGAATATGGTTTATTGTTGAATAACCTTTACGGAACCCTGCGTGTTCTTTAGGTTGACTGAAATCTAAGGTTGCAGAAATTCTGTTAGCGATTACCTTGGTAAGTACCTTGTAGATAACTGACAGTAAGCTGATCGGCCTTCATGTCACCTTTCTTGTGGATTAGGATGATGTTCGCTTTCTTCCAAGATTCCGGTACACTTGCGGTCATTAGGCATTGCATATATAGGTTTGCCAGTTTTTCAAGTAAAATTTCTCCGCCGTCCTTCAAGAGGTCTGCTGTTATCTGATCCTCACCAGGTGCTTTGCCCCCTTTCATTTCTTTCAAAGCCTTCCTTACTTCTTCGGTTGTTACTGGTGGGATGTCTATCTCCTCTGAATTACTGTTTCGTTCGGCATTATCCTGGATGTCCTGGCTACTGTACAGATCCCTATAGAACTCCTCGGCTACTGTGACGATTTTATCCCTATTTGTGATGACATTACCTTGCTTGTCTTTAAGTGCATACATCTGATTTTTCCCCACTCCAAGACGCGTCTTCATTACTTTCAGGCTACCTGAGTTCTTTACAGCGTATTCGACCCTTTCCATAATATACTTGAGTATTTCAACTGTCTTACACTTTGATTAACTTCGAAAGCTCCGCTACTTCTATTCTGTCAGCTGGGGTGGAGATTGTCATGGTTTGCCGTTTGATACTTAGATCTTTCGTCTCCTGGGAAAGCTTACCAGTATCCTGTCTAGCCTTTGTGCTCCCGACTTCTAGTGCACACTCCGCGATAATGCGTGTAAGGTTGTAGCTGGCTTCCTGTGTCGTAAGCTCTGCTTCTTCGGTAAGAGCTGAATATCGGTTCTGAAGCGCGACCCTGAATTCTTCTACTTTACGTCTTACTGTTAGCTCAGGAAGGAGATAGAGTTGCCTAAATATTGGATACTCTGAAGTGCTAATTATGCACCGAACGGTCGATGATATACCTTTGTCCTGGGATAAAGAATTGCTATCTTCGAAGGGATGCGTCCTTATTACCGTTCCGTCGCGACGATGAAAAGGGCGATGTAGCAACCGAGAGCACAGGTTGGATGGAGTCTTTGCCGCGGAGGGCCGCTAATGACGACGCGACATCACGTATGTGAAAAGGCACCATGCAATCACGACGACCAACGGGACTAATTGGTATCGGCAGGACAAACTGTTACAGAGCAGCTTCCTATTTCTCTCTGATGGCGTACGTTATGTCCTAAACATACTTCAGGAAAGCCACGTTTCTCTGACGATGACGACGATCGCGGGTAAAGTTGAAAAAAAAACTGTTCCTGTGATTGAGTCGAACCTAGGTCCCTCGCGTTGTAAAGCCGACGTCCATCCGATTGCGCCCCTGCGGCACAATGGAACCGGCTTGAATTTGGAGAGGGGTGCATGGACGTGAAAAATTAGACAAAAAGCATTCTCCCGTACGCCTAATGACGACGATAGTTCAACGCGAGGCTTTCTTTGCCGGGAATCAAATGGCGAAGGGTGAAAGTCAAAACCGTTGCCAGAAAATGTCCAAACGGCGGGCGTGTCATTGTCAAATAGAAAGCAGTCAAAGTCCAAACCTTCTGAGAGTCAAAAAGCTCAGACGACAACCAAGGAATCCTCTCGAGAAAGCATGGGGTTCAACTATCATCGGCTCTCAGATTTGGGGAAAAACAACCGAACTACTCTCCTGTTGTAGGTTGTAGTCGTACTCTGTACCTTCCGAAACAGTCCTCTGGAACCGTAGGCGCTCTGAACACTGTGGAGTCTACCCGTCTTTATGGGAAGGTGAACTGCTCTCTCGAAGCCGTGGAGCGGTGGCAGCTTTTTTGCTTTTTTTGTCTATGAGCTCAGTTAAAAGATTGAGACTAAGGGGCGGTGATTCGACAGGATTGATAGCGCGGTTTCTCTTTATACCTTTTTTGTTTCGTGACTGGGGAATCCAACCACCTGGCCTGTTGAGTCAAGACAGACCAGCATTGGTCTAAGCCGTTCGCCGTGCACTGGTCCTCCTCATTTTTGTCTAGTTTGATTTTTCTTTTGATATTTAAAATTTCACGCGTTATTCAGGGAGTTGTTTTGGGTACATGCATAACTTTGGGAAGTCAACACGTAGTAGATCACTACGGGTTACACTTGTGTTTGTGACAAACGAGGTAGCAATCTCAAGATTTTGATGCCCTAAACCTGGAAGACGTTATGCCAGAGTAGCACGGGAAGAATAATTTTTGCGTTGGTTGCAGTTTTAACAGGGTTGTAACAGGTTTTTAAGGTTGTAACAGGGCCTTACTGCTCCTCCCTCTGCATATCTTGCGGTAATGTTTTCTAAATACTGTATTTTTCACTATTTCATTATTCCACACGATGCTGCTAAAAGTGAACATTGAAAATCGTAACTAAAAATTTTATTCGAGCGTTACCCTTCGCTTTTAATTATTCGTCAGCTGCTGTTTGGCATAGCGATGTACCTGTTGGTCACGCAAAGGCAACTAGCCCGAGAGTGTACTTTTTGTAAAGAGCTGCTACTAAGCTTAAGGTAATCAAACGCTCGTATAAATAGCACTTTGACCCACCGCGGTGTCTCAGTGGCTAAGACGTTGCGCTGCTAAGCACGAGGTCGCGGGTTCGATTCCAGGCCGCGGCGGCAGCTTTTCTGATGGAGGCGAAAAGCAAAAACGCCCGTGTGTTCGAGATTTCGGCGCACGTTAAAGATTTCCAGGTGGTCAAAATTAATCGGGAGCCCTCCACTACGGCGCGCCTCATCGCCTGCGATGCGTCGGGGCATTAAACCCTACAATCAATCAATCAAATACCACTTTGAAGTTGATGTATTCTGGTGACAGCTGCCATAATTTATTTCACACCTTGAAATGCACGTTGACGAGCAAAGCAGCGTTAAGGTGCGCTCCAACATGTTTGGCTTACGTATTTGTGGATGTGACGGTTTCCCCAGAAACAATTCCTACAACGTCAGACATCCCACTGGATATTCTATCGAGCCTGAGAGTCCCCCCACTTCCACGTAACATGATCCCTCACACTATGAAGGGAGGAGACAAGCCAGAGCCCAAGTCTGGAAAAAATATACGGAGACTATCCCTACGGAGTACATGGATGTGGTGGACTACGCGCGCGGACACCAGAACTGCGGTTGTCGCGCCCCTCACTGCCCTCATCGCGAGCACCAGTCTAATGCAGTGCAGTAACGTCAAAGCGGACGAGACTGCGTTTGTACTAGCGATTGCATAGACTCAAACCAGAACCATCATCACCGACTCCCAAGCGGCGTGTCGTGCGTACAAAGCGGGAAGAATAGCCAAGAAACAATGCAGTTTCTATGCCAGAATGCCCCCAAAAGAATTCTATAAAAAATTTAGGAGCCTGCCAATGTGCTTTTCGGCGACAACCAAGGAGCCCATTCGTACGCCCGAGTACTTGTAAACATGGCACCGTTGGAGGAAAAAACGGGAACGTCACCCTGTCACCCTCTCAGCCACATACCGAAACACTACTGTCTATCCTGGTGCATTTACCCGCGAGAAGCTGGCCAGTTGTCAAAAGAACAACAAATCACCTTCCGTCAACCCCAAACAAACCAGTTCCCACATCCTGACCGACTACACGCCACCCAATCCACCCTAAACAGCCCAACCCCCCTTCCTAGACCCTGCGACCAACGCGCTACACTCTATCACATGGTCTGGGAGTGCCAGAATAACCCAGTCGTGAATACAATTCCCAGTCTTACCTACGATCAGTAGCGAAGTGAACTCGCCAGCTCTGATCCGAATAGGCAGGTATGGCTGATCGAAAGGGCGAAGACAGCAGGTAGGACCAACAGAATCATGTACTAAGGACCCCGCCCACCTACCGAATGTAGGCTTTCCTCGTCCTCTGTCTCATACCCTATCGATGCTATATCTGGAAGAGTCAGATGATCTTACCTCACAACCAGTAGTGACGGCGATCGAGAGCGTCTGCGCCGAACGAAGCGAGGCATGCCGGGCCTGGAAGAAGCCTCCATTCTTGTTCCAACATTACGTAATATCTCAAGAAACGACGATGATGGGGATGTTAGTAATGAAGACGATTGTGATACAGTTGATTGTAGGCCTTATCGGAATAGTGGTGGTTTCCCCGCAATTGTAAGGTTTTGGACACCTAATAAACGTAGGTTGTTTTGCGCAAGACTCGCGCCTTTAGCGGTAGTCCCACGACGCATTCTGTGAAGCACACATAATAAATTGAATAAATATGGTTGGGAAAAATCGATCGCGGTTTTATACTGCGGTGTTTGCTTCCAAAACGGTGGCAGACGTTTCCTATTTCTATAACGAAGACGAACAGGCTATGACTCAATAGCTTTGCTACAAACTGCCGAAGTGAATAAAAATCAGAGCACTCTGTTGGTTGGTGTCCTCAATCGTGGCGCATACCCTTGCGGGGGATTGACCAAGAAGCTGTATATAAAGATAAGCCTGCGACCCGGTTGATTTTTATGGGGAAAGAAAAAAAAGCGAGAACTAAAAGTCATCTAAAAAAAAGAAGTAGCTCTCTAGCAGGCCAGCCGACCTGTCGCCGCAAAAGAAAGGCGAGCACGACATCTCGCTGGCAGTCTTCCAGGACGGAAGCATCTAGGCAAAAAACAACAGTAATTAACAACGAGAGGTTAGGGCTATTAGTAGTATAATCAATGTGCGTGCGTCGCGTCGAGGAGAAGCTGGCGCAATTGAAAAGAAAGTGTTCGATAGTTTCCGGAGCTTTGCAGAACGTACATCGAGGAGAGGAAGCATGGCCAGATTTGCGTAGGTAAAAATTTGGTGGGGGTATTCTGCATGGAAATTTTGTGTTACCTCGAATTTACCAGAATCATAGAATTTTGACTTCCATAAATGAAAGTGGTGAATATAACCAGAGTATAAAAGAAGGGCATCTGTCCGACTAGTTTGTAAATATGGAAGACGCCCGGACTTCGCCCCAGCAAAAAACTGCCAGTTGGACAGTCCCTACGGCAAAGCCACAAAGCGCAAAAGTGGCTACTTGGTCTGTCAGCTCATTGAAGTTGATCCTTGTGTAACCAGAGACCCACACAAACAGAATCTCGCGAAGATGGTGAGAAAGCAAGGAACAAAATGGCTGGAGCATAGAAGAGTCTTTTTCAGTTGTTAAGGCGGTACACACTAACAGAGAATCTGAAAGGATGACAACGTCCGTATATCTATAATGGAGTTTTTGAAGGGACGAAATAATCGCCAATATTTCCGCCTGAAAAATTCATGTAATAAGGTAGCCTAATGGAGAAGAACCAATCTAGAATAGGCGCAACCTAAACACCTGTTCTCCCTGCTTGCGTTATCCCGTAGCCCCTGAGAACGATCGGCCATGATCAGCGGTTCTTTCAACCAAACCGGCAGATTCCGTTCTCTTGTGGGTGCAAGACCGGCGTTTCCTGTGCGTACACTGCGCCATCTTTTTGAGTCGCTTCGAAAGCGACTTTATTCTTCCAACAAACTGCGAAAACAGCTCCCGTGTGCAGCCTCGGAAACCTAGGGGTACGGCTATGGGTTGTGGAACGAACGCCACGGGTTCGGTTTAATTACGCTTTGAGAGAGAGAGAGAGAGAGAGAGAGAGAGAGAGAGAGAGAGAGAGAGAGAGAGAGAGAAGAGAGAGAGAGAGAGGGTAGTCTATAATGATACTGGTGAGGTTAGCCTGGCCGAGGCGCCTAGCTTGGTCAACCAGATGTATGAAAACAGATAAAAATTAAGTGATGATGATGATAATGACTATGATGACGATGATCTGCGCATTAATCGAGTCCTGTTCAGAGAGTCTGATCCAGTCCTGTCCTTCGCAGGAAAGACAGTAGAGCGTTTGTCACTCGGGTTTCTCGTTTAAAGTCTGACCAAGCTAGGACCTAACATGTCACTTAGAGTTAGTCCTATAGAAAGCGGAAGGCCCAAGGACAGTAAAAGGGACGTTCTAGCTGCTATATACCGCGTACATTCACATAATACGCTGTTCAAGTCCTCGCGCACGCTACAAAGAGTGCAGAAGGGGGAAGCAGCCTGTGTCATCTTGAAGCAAAAGTAACTTGTGTAGGCGACATTTAGCCGCACACGCTTAAGAACCGCTTCGTCATGCTTGGACAGTCCTTCAGGTATCGTAAAGGTGCCGTGCGAGTCTATGAAGTGAAGCGGTGCGTAATTTTGCGGCGCAACAGCCCACATAAATCGCTGAAATCTCCAGGGGTGCTATTCCAGAAGTCCCTATAGATTGAGCGAAACTCGGGAAACAACAAACTCTAGTGACGCCCACGTAACGTAATGATAATATTTCGAGGCGGAGTTCAAGCGCTTTAAAAATGCAATTCATGCTATTGGCTGATTATTGGGGTGACGTAATCGGTCCAGACCAGCGCGTTCCAAGGAGGTGCGACTAGGGCGTGACGCGTTTTTCACTGCTGTCTCTCGTTCCCCTGCTGCACCGGCGTCTACTGTGGGCAAGCAAATCCAACTACATTACTTTATCGCGCTTTTATTTTAATAATCTGCATTTCACTAAAACGTTAATCAATCTTTTATTTTAGGCGTTCTTATGAGCTTTTTGTTTGAAATTCGCCGTCCTAAGCAGCAGTTTCTGCCCATTTCGGCCGTCCGTGGCAGATAATGCAATCACGTGACTAAGGCAGACTGGCAAAAAAAGAAAGAGTGATGGAAACGCGCCACATTCGAAGTACTTGCTTCTCGGTGCTATCGAAACCCTCTGTGCGCTTTTAGATAGGAAATTTCCTCGAACCACTTCAACCTGCTTACATGATTTGAAGGCGAAAGCTTGGCGATTCTTAATAACAACTGATACATTGTACTTGCGATACTTATTAGCAACTGATAATTATACTTGCGGAAATTGCTAATTGATATATTGCACTGTACGCCAGGTGAGCAAGCCTACCAGGACTCCCTTGACCATCGGATCTCGGCGTTCAGCGGCCAGGAGTCGCAAACAAACCGGGTGAAATTTCCACCGCACAACGTGGCAAGATAAGCCTACCTTCGCGTTCGCGCCGGACAGGCGCCGGCGCTGGGTTTGCTCGAGCCACCTGCACGCGGCATGACATCGCCGGGCGCTGTTGCCATGACTGCCGACCTGGCCATGCATCCTTCGGGAGCGTCTGTGCCGCCGGTACTGCAGACGCAGACCATTTCGCCAGGCACTACCATGCAGCGTCCCGAACCACACTCGCTTCAACTCCGCACACTAGGGTCTGCTACCGCCTCTACCCACGAACAGCTGTCACGCCCTGATCTCGGAGGCCCTTGAGCAGATCTGCGTCAGTCTCATTCATTAGATCCCGATCAGAGATCACGCCCTGGCAGCTATTGAGGCTGCGATGGGGCGTGATCTTGATGTCAACATCTACCATGCGCGTTTGCTTGAGGAGGTTAGAGGATTGTTGTTTGTTTTCTACTGCTATCAAAACTTCTCCCGTTGCGAGTTTCTTAGCCTTGTACGACTTTCCGATAAGGCTTTCAAGAAACTTAGAGATTACAAACACAGACGGGGAAGTGATGGGCTTTGTCTTGTCAAGAGATTTCATGATCAAAAACCGCGAGAAATTATGAGGCTTTGGGAGAGAGATTGATTCCAAAAGAGGAAAAAAAAAACTTCGGTGCGGCCCCTTTTTGGGGGCCGATCACGTTTGGGGGGGTTTGTATAATGCCATATATCATAGTATAGAAGCAGGGGACGGGGGTACTGACTTTACCCTGATGGTCAAAGACGTCCCAGAGCTCCCTGCCTTGTAAACAGACAGGGCGCCCTGTTAAATAAAGAGGACGAAGTGCGCCACGAGCGCAGCCAGCGGGAGCTCGCTCCACGAGCTCGGCTCTCGCGGCAGTCGGTCGTAGCCATCTTGGATAGCCGGACGTCTGGTCTCCTCGTTCCCTTTCGCTACACAATTCCCTGGTGCCGTGAAACCCGGGAACGACGAACCAACGGACTTCACAGCGCAGCGCCTTCAAGGTAGTGCGTGGCCTCAGGTACGTCGGGTCTTCTCATTTCGTTTCGTAGGCCTCACCCTTGAACGGTGCCTGCCATGGCTGCGTGCTGGACGCAGACCCCCCGCCTAGAACCCGGAGATGAGCCCCACCCATCGGACAATCCCGACCCTTGCTTCGCTGCGCTCCCTGGTTCTGATGACTGGCAGGTCATAGAAAAACTTCGAATTTCGCGGGCCATCCTCCGGGCGGACATAACTGAATTAGCCAGTACAACTGTTAGTGCCTTGCAATCGTCAAGAACGAATATTAGTATGCTTATGGATTTGTGCCGTGAGGTAGAACAAAAACAGGATCAACTTCGAAAGCTTGACGGGCTGATTCAGAACCTTCTCGACTTTGATACCTTCGTAGAGGACTTAGAAGAGGCCGACGAGTACTCATACACGGTCAGCTACGCTAAGGTTTCGCTAAAGGAGCGAATCTCTGAGGAAACTTTGAGAAAGGCGGGAACCGTGACCAAGAATTCGTCGCCCCCTCAAAAGCAAAGGCCTCTCAGAGGTGGCACCTCCCAGAAAAAGGACGCCGCCAGCGCAGTCCTCCCCTTCGCAAGAAGTGCTGCCTTCGAAGCCTTGGGTTCGTTTTCGTCTGTGGAAGAAGGAATAGACCAGCACAGCGACCCTACATTTCCAACGTCGTCGGTAAACCAGGCCGCGGAATGTTCCAGAACGACCGAGTTCGGCCAAGCAGCTGGCTCCGTGGCATCCCGCCGAATCCAGGACAATACCATGCCAGACTCGGATGCGCTTGGGGCCAAGACCAGGAAGCCATCGCGCATGGGAAATACTAGGATCAAGACAATGGATGAACGGCCTAGCCGTGTCACCGGGTGCAACTACAGCAAAGCATTCACTCGTGCACCGCAGGTACCAAACGGGTGGCTCGGCAACAAGTCTCGGAACACGAAAATTCAGGCATGTGAAAGTGAAGCGTTCGTTCGACTATTAGAAGCAAGGAAATCCAGGGCAATGACGACGGTACAGACACAAGTGCGAAAAACTCAGCCAGGACTCAAAACGGAACATCGAAAGCGAACAGAAGAGGGAAAGGGGACCGCTGACCAGAAGATTGAGGCTGCATCCAGAATAAGATTTATCCATGCTCACTCGAGGACTAATTTTGCCTCCTGCGTCAGGCACTCCAGTTCGAGCAAAACAGCGTGCCCCGTCGTAGCCAAGAAGGTAGCAAGAAGGAGGCATCGTGCCGCGAAGCATAGATGGAGGATAAAGAAGGGTGTATCTTCCACCTCTCGTCTACAAAGGAATGACACTGGACCACCCATCTATGGCAGAACCTACACTAACCTGTTCTGAACTTATCCACTAGTGTCACCGTCGGGGGTGGGAGTATGTTGCGGAATAATGGAAGACGAGGAGGGCGACCGCCTACTATCATGGCCATCAGGGGCTAGAGGAGGAAGAAGCAAATAAAACTCGGTCCGGCTCAGCCATGGCCTCGCGTCTGCGTCCCGTTCCATAACATTCCTGCAGAGAATTGTGTAGCGAAAGGGAACAAGGAGACCAGACGTCCGGCTATCCAAGATGGCTACGACCGACTGCCGCGAGAGCCGAGCTCGTGGAGCGAGCTCCCGCTGGCTGCGCTCGTGGCGCACTTCGTCCTCTTTATTTAACAAACTCCCGCGGCCCGCAAGTTGAGCAGGGACTTGTTGCACCATAACATCTGCGGACCCTGTCGCCGTATGTTAAGTCCCGATGACAGGCGGACGGAAATCCACTGGTGGAAGGAGCATGGTCGCACAACTCCGTCGCGACCGAAAAACCGGTGACGATGGTGGTCGAGTTGTTAGACGGCAGGCATCGGCTTGTCTTCTAGAAACACGACGTCCTCTACTTCGAGCTTGGCTGGCGGCTGTTCTGTCACCTCGTGAGTGAATCGAAGCAGCAGGAGGTATTCCCATATCGGACGGTGCCACAGACGATACCCCTTGGCGGCTTGACAGTGCTGTCGCAGTATGCGCATCTCGCTGCGAGTCAACAAGAGTTCTAGAAGGCAGAGTTTCTGCTGGAGGTGCGTGTTCCCTTTGCTTAGCCAGGAGTGCACTTGGAACAGCGGGCATGGCTTCGCTCTTTGCCACAGGCTTTTCCGACACAAACGTGGTGATAATGCCCTCCCTCAGAACAAGGCTGCCTGAGCCCTTCCACTGCGTGCCGAGCACTTTCATGATGCAGGGGTCACCTCTCTTTGTTTTGAAATCAAGTTTAACCTTTTGGAAGGACGGATGGTTGGCGACGTCGCTTCTTGGCTCTTCGTTGCGGAGCAACACCTGATCCCGGTGGTTTTCTTTACGATCCTGAAGTTCGAACGGTTGGACGGCGGGGTCGTTGAACGTGGAGTTTTCCGTAGTGCCTCGAGTTTCGCTGACTTCCAGGCGGCACATGGATGATCGATCATTGTCTACGGTGGTGTCTTCCGTGGACGATTCTCCAGGGGAAAGAAAGAGTGCGCTCGAGTGAGCGGTCGAAAGGCTTAAGCTGTCGAGTTGAGTACCTTGAACGGTCCAGCCCAGAACCGTCTCCACGGCCATCAGAGTGGGGGAAATTCTCGAAACGTTTACTGTTTCCACCTTCCAATACGCGTCTGAACCGATCAACACGCTGACCTGGTTCTCTGGAAACGTGGGCGCAAGTCGGGCATCCGCAGCAACTTGACCCTGATCGGCCATCACACGAACGATTTCTTCGCTGACGGGCGGGCTTGTGATGGTGCAGATGCTGGGAACTTCCAGGGCCTCGACTGTGATGTTCTGGCCATTGTGCTGACTTTTAAGTGTCAAAGAGACTCTGTTGCACGTAACAGGTGCTCTCGGGCGAGTGTCTCCGAACGTAGAAAGCGTTAGACGTTCGACACCGTTGACCGGACAACAAAGTGCTTGGGACACGTCGCGTCGAATGAATGTTCGGTGGCTCCCGGTGTCCAACAAAAAGCGAACGAGCAGCTGGTGACTCTTGCCGCGGGCCCATGCATGGCCTGTCGGGAGAAGCACCGACATGGGTCCTGCACCGCTGGTTGACGTGGATGTCACAGCGCTGGCATTATTGATTGCTGCCCCTTTGCTGCGACTTTGCTCCGACTCTGGATTGGTGGGCCCAAACCCTTCCGCAGGGAGCTGGATGTCGCACAGCGACGTGAGGTGGCGACGGGAACAGTGGCTGCAGACAAGACTGTTGGCTGTTCTGCAGTGTCTGGCGAAATGGTAGTGCTTTCCGCACCTGAAACAGCACCTGTTTGCCTGCAGTCGCTTCCGTTTCTCCTCGGGCGACATTGGCGCTCTGCAGTAGGCGATGTCGTGGTCCCGAGCGTTGCAAAGTTCACACCCGTGTAGCCCCGAAGACGGCAATTGGGTACCGAGACTCATCGCAATTGGCGGATCGATGCGCGGAGGCGAAGACTGCTGTCTCCCCTGGCCGCGGCGCGTGGACGGAACCGAGCAATCGGACGTGCTCTCCTCTCGGATCTCTACCTGGACGCGGAGAAAGTCCAGGATCACCTTGATTTCCTTGGATCTGGCAGAAGGGGACGCGGACACCTCGGATGCGTCCTGGTGCTACTAACAACCTTTGCCGATACAGGAGGCCCAGGTCGTGCGGCAAGGTCCGCAGCAGTACGCGATGGAGCACGACGGAGTACTGGTCCGGGGAGACGCCCAGGCCCTCCAACGCGTTTATGCGAAACGTGACCGTGTCGTAGAGGACCCGCAATTTGTCGGTGTCGGCCGAATTCTGCACCGGCTCCAATGCGAGCAATTTGTCCAGGTGGTCGTCCACGAGAAGGTCTTTCCGCCCAAATCTATTTGTAATGATTTTAACAGCGATGTCGTAATTGTTTTCGGCCAGCCTGATGCCCTCGATCGCGTCCTTGGCGGGACCGGTCAAGTACGAGAGCAAGTACTTAAACTTCTCGACGCGCGGCAAAGTCGTGTTCGAGTGGATGCTTGACTCGAACTGGTGAGAAAGGCCGCTAGGGGGCCCGAGCATGCACACGCATTCCACAACGGCTCCCAGTACTTTTGGCCATAAAACTGGATTATCAATATCCACGACATCGTGGGTTGCACCCGGCAAACCAGCAAGGCTTCCGGTTCATCTGGGTACCAGCTACAAGGCCGTCGGAGCATCCAGGAGCCAAATAACAACGGCTGAAGACTCTGCCACGTCCGCCCAGTAGCTAGGCCTAACCAGGCCTGGCGCGCCACCGACGCACTCGCCACCGCACGCCGGCGGGCCAGCTGCGGATCGCCACAGCTTCTGCGCCAGTACTATGGAAAATATCGTCGACGGTGAAGACGTCGACCCGGCGGACCTAACCCAGCCTGGCTGGATAGCAGTACGCCGGAAACAACAAGCCCACCAGACTGCTGAGCAGAGTGTCATGCAGGCAAGTGCACAGCAAGGCCCATCGCGCTCTCTGCGAAACGGCAAGAAACGCCAGGCTCGGCGCCAGCCTCCGGCGGAACCTCTTCCCGCTACTGACATCAAAATAATCCTGCGTCCGCGTGGCGGCCTGGCACTTACATCGGTCGCTCTAGCTACGCTAGCGGACATAATTCAAACACAGGCAGGACTGGGCCCTAACAATGAAGACCAAGTCCGCATACAGCAGATATCCAACTTTATAATTATAAGCACTCCAACCGAAGAACGTGCTATGAAATACGCAAGCATAACTTCTCTCACGCTGAAGGGGAAGCAGTACGAGATTGCTGCGAACGTTGCCGCACCAGCGAACACAGTGATGGGAGTAATATTCAATATACCGGATGACGACACCCCGGAGTAGGTCCTCAACAGCGTCTGCCAGTACAACCCCGGCCTGAAGATACTGGACGCTCGGCGTCTCAATAACTCCAACATCGCTCAGATACTATTCGACGGTACCAAAGTCCCCTACTGGCTGCGCTACCGTGCAGCGACCTATCGCTGCAAGCCGTTCCGCAGAAAGTCTGAGGCGTGCGCAGCGTGCTGGCAGCCAGGACACCGTCGCGATGTGTGCCCCAACGCACAAGCGTCTCCTCGCTACCCTGTATGTGGGACTGTAAACGCGACCGAAAATCATTCGTGTGTGCCGAAGTGCATCGTGTGCGCCGGACCGCACCCAACAGGGGCAGTGGACTGCCCTAAGCGATATCAACCGCGCCGTAAGCCAGTCACCTACGCCCAAGCTGCGTCCCAAGCTCAAGATCCCAACAAGGACCCCTTCCCAGCCCTTCCAAACGCCGCACACCGTGACCCCAAGGGGCATTCCGCAGGCAAACGAAACCATTCGAAAGAGTCCCAGCAGCAAGGACCTCCTCAAGACAGCCGGAAAACACAGGTGAGCTGCCCACGCGCACCTCCCAGCAGGTCGCTACAATGTTCCTCTTCGCAACCCCCCAAACAGACATCCTAAAAGAGTTGCAATCGATTCGCGCCGAGATCAACTTATTGCGGCAAGAAAATGCTGCACTTAAACGTGAGAACCTCCTACTAAAACAGGCAACCTCCCCTCAGGTAGATGTATCTGAGAACTCCACGCCACCGCCGCCAAAACGGAGGGCAACATCTGACGCTCCTGTCGCCCCAAAAGAATCTTCGAACATGGAGGAACGCCTAGCCTCCTTCGAAATTACGTGTAGACAGGCTCTCTCCGAGCAAAAAGAGGAGTACATTAACCTCCATCAAACCCTCATGAGCAATCAGGTTGCCATGCAGGCTACAATCGAAGCTATGCGAACCGCAATGCAAAATTACTTTCAGGGAATGACAACCACTTTCAACGCCCCTGTAGCTACTCAAGTAATCCCGCAACCAATGTATGATCAGGCGAATGGCCAAGCACAGTGAAACCTTCAAAGTCTGGCAGTGGAATTGCCGCGGTTTCGGCAGGAAACGTTCCAACCTACAAATGCGGCTAACGACAGAAGCGGAAGCTCCCTCGGTAATTGCACTACAGGAGGCAGGCCCTAACGTTAAACTTCTCGGATATCAATCGTTCCAAACTTCAAATAACCCATACACGGCTACCCTGGTCCAAAGAAACATCCCGGCAGACAGGTTTCAGTTCGACAGCGTTGACATACCACATGATCTGGTGGTTCTTTACCCCCCAAAGCGCACTGCCTCTCGACTATACGTCCTCAATGTTTATAGCGGGCCCCGGGCTCACACCCACACCTTTAAGAATCTCTTTAGCTGGGCCGTACAAACAGCTCAACAATGCCCACTACTAATAGTAGGTGATTTTAATGCGCCCCACAATGCATGGGGCTATAACAGGAACACCAGAAAAGGACGTCTTCTCTGGGAACATGTGCAGTCCCTCCGGTTAACAGTTGAATCAGACCCCTCCATACCCACTCGAATTGGTAACAGCGTGCAGAAAGATACTGCACCAGACCTCACTCTCACTAGCAGGGTAGGAAAGGCACAGTGGAGCTGCACGGACCACTCATTAGGAAGCGACCACTACATCATTCAACTCAGTATCTCTCTTTCCTCAAACCTCAAACCGCGCTTGAGACAGCAGCATCTAACAAACTGGGATGAATTTAGGCAAACCCGCACTCAACGAGACCCTCCGGACATTAACGCGAATACACTACAGAGCTGGGTGGACCAATTAATACAGGATAAACGTAAGCACGACCAACCACTAGAACCCGAGATACCCGCAGAAATAGTAGACACCCGCCTGCACCATATGTGGGCTGCATACAAGAGTATACAGCGCAGATGGAAATGCAATAAACGTAACCGCCACCTCAGATGAAAACTAGCGGAACTTGAACAAGCAATCGAAACACACGCCGCAGAGCTTGCTCAAGCCCAATGGGGACAACTCTGTGATCAAATGAAAGGGAACCTGAGTATGCGCCGAACATGGTCCTTACTAATACACTTGCTGGACCCTGTAAAATCCAAAACTGTGCAAAAAAATCGTCTCACACAAATAGTTCAGAGCTACCCGGGAACGAGCCAACAGCTCCTAGAGCGAACCAAAACGCTTTACATAGCGAATGGTACCAGAGTCACTCTACCTCCTTATCAGGGAAAAGAAAACACAGAATTAGACAAAGATGTAACAGAAGCGGAGGTTCGAGCTGCACTTCTTCACCTGCGCCCGGGGTCGGCACCCGGCATGGATGGCATAACTAACAAAATGCTTCGCAATTTAGATGACCTATCAATTTAAACCCTCACTCAGTATTTCAACTATTATTGGACCAACGGTACCTTACCCGCATCGTGGAAGCACGCGAAAATTTCTCTTATTCCAAAACCGGGCAAGCCTCTTTCTCTCGACCATCTCCGTCCAATTTCCCTTACCTCGTGTATGGGCAAAGTAATGGAGCATGTCATCCATGCACGATTGGTCAAGTACCTGGCCCAGACTGACGCCCTCCCCCATACCATGATAGGCTTCCGGGCGGGATTGTCTACTCAAGATGTGCACCTGCAGTTATTTCATGATGTTATTACGCCACCCTCAAAGGTGGACGCGGCAGCCATTCTCACACTAGACCTTACCAAGGCATTCGATAGAGTGTCCCATACGGCCATACTGAATGGCTTGGAATCCATAGCTCCCGGCCAACGTACATATAACTACGTCAGAAGTTTCTTAACATCCCGTACGGCCATACTCCAAATCGGTGACATCACGTCAGACGTAATTGAATTACCTTCAATAGGCACACCCCAGGGAGCAGTCCTCTCCCCGCTGCTATTTAATCTCGCTATGCTTAATATCCCACGCAAACTGGATCAGGTCCCAAATCTTCGATATAGCCTGTACGCCGATGACATAACCCTTTGGACGTCGAGAGGCAGTGACGCTCAAATAGAAAGTACCCTGCAGAGAGGAGCCCAAATTGTCATTGATGAGGCAAGAATGGCAGGTTTAGAATGCTCCCCAGCTAAATCAGAAGTTCTCGTGCTCCCAGCCAAGCGAGTCTCCCAGCCACCCTCAAACATAACAATCCGTATTGGCGAAACGGATGTACCGAATGTACCCAGCATAAAGATATTGGGGTTAATTATTCAGAGCAATCGTGCCAACACTCGCTTCATGGCGCAACTCACGACTCAAGTGAACCAAACAATTGGACTATTACGGCGTGTAGCAGCCCGGAATAAAGGACTCAAAGAAGCTGAAAGAATCCGACTAATCCAAACATTTGTAATCAGCCGTATTACCTACTCGCTACCATACCTTAACCCATCCCCGATCGAACTGAACAAGGTAAATTGCCTCATTCGTAAAGTCTATAAGACAGCCTTACAAATACCCCACAGCACTTCCACTGCCAGGTTGGAACAGTTGGGCGTCTACAATACAGCCGAGGAACTAATAGAGGCCCACAGGCTCAATCAGCTATCGCGACTGTCGGCATCCCCTACCGGCCAACAAATCATGCACAGACTGAATCTGCGAGCCCCGCTAACTGCCGATACCGGAGTCCCCATCCCCTATGAAATTCACGCACAACTTCTCATTCGCCCTCTCCCGCGAAACATGCACCCGATACACAATCAAAAGCGCAGGGAACAACGAGTCCGAACTCTAAGCGAGAAATACCCAATACACCCAAGCACGGTATACGTGGACGCGGCAGAATACAGACATCACGACGCTTATGCTGTGACGGCTCTGTATGACCCCAACACCCCACCCATCAATTCCCTTACTGTATGCACCCGAAATCCTGCAACGGCAGAAGAGGCGGCTATTGCGCTGGCACTAGCTCACCGGCCGACCCCTGCAATCATAATTTCAGATTCGAAAACGGCCATCAAAAACTTCGCCAAAGGGACTATTTCCCCTCAGGCACTCAAAATTCTCGTACAAAATCCTCCTAACACCGAAGTGGAATTGATCTGGACTCCTGCCCATACAGGGTTGGGGGTAACGAGGCGGTCAACCAAGCAGCTCGAGAGCTCACGACCCGAGCAGGACCAAGCCTCGTCCCCTTACATGGAGCCCGATCAGCCCGGGACAGTTTACTAAGCTATCAAGAAATCACCGCACATTACCGCCTCTGCCGCCGAATGTATCCGCCCGCACATCGGGATCTTACTAATGCCGAAGAACGTCTGTGGCGCCTACTACAGACGAACACGCTGCCATGTCGCTCCATACTGCATCATATTCATCCGAATTTATATCTGTCACCTAATTGCCCTGCGTGTGGTGCGAAGGACACAGTCGCCCATCTCATATGGGCATGCTCTGAAGACCCCTTTCCCTTGATCCCCTCAGAAGAGCTCTGGGAGAAGGCGCTGGGCAGCTCGGACTTGCAGACCCAGAAGAGTCTCGCGGAAAGAGCTGCCGTGGTCACTGGCAGGCTGCGGCTGTCGGTCACCGAACGCACTTAACCGGGCTTTTGAATAAAGTGTTTTCTCTCTCTCTCTCTCGAACTGGTCCCAGAACCCTTGCCAGTCGCGTCGGTCGCCCGAAAAGTTCGGTATCTGGAGCTTCGGGAGTGTGGCGAAGCGGGTCCCCTGCGTTGTCGGAGGGGTGCCCGGTCGAGGCTGAGAAGGTGCGCTCCCGCAAGGCTCACCAGACTCGGCTGTAGCTGCGCTGGCTGAAGGGGCCGGGCTCGTGACGGAGCGCACGCGCGTGCGAAGGGCGCAGATGCGCTCGTAGTCAATGGCATCCAACACGTCCGCGTCAAATTCCTCTTCTGTTAGAGCCGCCTGAATCTGGCTGTCCAGCTCGTGCAAGGCTCGCTGCTTGTCGAGAATCATGTCCAGAAGCGTCTGAAATTCGAGAGTCGGTGCCGCCGGGTTCTGCAGGAGCGCGTCGAGTGCCGGCATCTTCTTCGTGACGGTGGCGCGAAGAACTCCCCGGCGGCGACGAAGCGATTCCATAGCGCGAGTCGACGGGACCGGACGGCTGGGGGTTTTCGGCACCAGAGAATTGTGTAGCGAAAGGGAACGAGGAGACCAGACGTCGGGCTATCCAAGATGGCTACGACCGACTGCCGCGAGAGCCGAGCTCGTGGAGCGAGCTCCCGCTGGCTGCGCTCGTGGCGCACTTCGTCCTCTTTATTTAACACGCCCATCCGCCGGAGCTTGACCTGGGCTCGGAGGGCCACCGTTTGTGGTTTCTGCCCTCCACCTTACAACTCGTAGCCACGGTAGATTACAGCAAGAGTATGGGGGCTAGGGGTCCGTGGTGTCGCCAACACCGTCACCAAGATTACTCAAGGTGCCCTGTACGGGGCCAAAAAGGACTAATATACCTATGTTTTAAACTCTTGGTTTAATACCACCGCTGCTTAGGTCAGGCACAAAAAGCTTATTAGGCACAAAGTACTTTTTTTTTCTTGTAAGGTGGTACCTATCCTAGGCAATATTCCCCCCTCTGCTTTTCGAGCACCAGCATTCTAATCTTTTCGTCCCCTCGACAGCCTTGAAGTTAACTTCCTCTGCGATACCCTTAAATCCTAGGGCTTCTGGAAGCTCTCCACAGTCGCTGTTTTTTTGTGTGTGGACTCTATACCTTCACTTCCCTTCTGGCGCCACGCAGTTTCTTTCGGTCTCAATATTCCCTTCACAAGGTTCTCATGATCCGCTTAAGAAGGTACATCAAGCAGAGAAGGTGGCCATCGCCCTGGCTATCGCGGACCCAGCCTGTACGACGGCGCTGTGTGACTGCCGCACAGCACTGCTGAACTATGCCAAGAACAGGGTGTGCAGGGCAGCGGCGGGCATCCTGCGCAAGACAGAAGACAACACGACAGCGGTATCAATCAAATGGTTCCCGACCCACATTGGCCCACGTGTCTCGAGCAGGGGGAACGAAAACCACAACGAAACGGGCAATGCAGTCGCGTGAGGACTCGCCACACGCGCAGCAGCCAGCCAGGCCGACCCGGAGTGGAGACCATTCGACATTATCAAAGATACGATGACCAACTACAACGATATCATGAAGTGGTATCGACTGAATAGGAGAACTATGCCACCCCCGCACCCGGAACTCACCCGCGTGGAGGCAGTGCTTTACCGACAGCTGCAGACTGGATCCCTGATCACCCCGGTGCTTGCCAAGTACATTTGCCCCAGTGTATATGAGAGGGTCGTGTGTACACTGTGCGAGAAGGAGCGAGCTACGGCAGCTCACATCCTGTGGAACTGTGAGGTGCACCCACGGGAGGCAAGCGAGAAGACAACAATCCCACCGCAGCTGGAGCTGCAACAAGGAGCTATCACTATGGACTACAACTCCAGGCCGTCCAGCAGGTTGCGGCGGCCCTCGAGAGGCAGCGACCGGGCGAAGCCACGAGGGAGGGGGGCGCAAGCCTCCCTGGACCCATGGGCGGAACCCGGAAGCGGCCCTCAAGACGCAGTCGCGACGACGTCCAGGCCACGTCACGGTGACGGACCCCATGAAGGGGTAGCCTAAACGCTCTGCAGGCGTTATAGTAAAGTTTCTCTCTCTCTCTTCCATCCAGACGACAAAGACGCTGGACAAAACCCGTGCGTAAAGATCGCCGGCGATAATAGACACACTCCGTTGATTATATACTATCCGGCGAGTAAAGGTTTCGGAAGAATGGTGTGACACGAAACGCCCCAAGAAAACCGTCTGCCTCGCTGACGATAAATAAAGCGCACTGTCGTGCAACGCCACATCGAAAGTTTTGCTAGCAGACGAAAACTGAAGCACGTACGGCCACTCAATGAAAACCTTTCTATCGACCAGTCGCGACTGAAGTGTACGCTCTGGCTGCAGACAGATGAACGCATGGTTGAACCTGCAAAAGCCAAGTCCTGCTAACCACCTAAAAAAGGTGAAAAACGTGTCTGCAGTAACCCTATAGCGCACACACCGGCTGACTGTCGACTGGGGGCGGTGGCTGGTGCGGTCACTTCCAATGCTTCCGTGGAAGGTGTCCGTCGCGTGAAACCACAGCGCACGCAACACTTGCTCCTCGGCAGTTATGAAGCGAAAGCCACCTCAAAGTGGTCGCAAAGGGGGTCGAGTGTCAGATGGCTGTACAGCCAATGCACAGTACTTTCGAGGGACGAAAAAGGGCTTGCAATTCTTCCTCCGCTAAGGGAAAAACTCTGTCGTCATAGATATATGCCTGCTACGGTGACCATGAACCATGATCCATGCCACAGCAGCCGCCAAGACGAGCGTCACGAGTTCAACTCGGCCACGCAATATCTCTCCCGGGTTTCTTCCGAGTTCTCGTGTCAATCACACACACGCATCCCATTCGTGCGCGCGGCTTAGCGACCGAAGCCCCACCCAACTATGGCTGCCATGGCGTCCGCATTGCCGATGGGGTAGCGTCGCAGCCACGAAGTCACTTGCATTAGATGCTCCGGTAGCAACGCTTAGCAGAAAACAATGAACGAATGACCTCCCCAGGCCACCGACAGCCAAATGCTGCCACAGTCACAGAGGGGGTTTCGAACGGAGGGCTTTAAGGCAGGGCAGCAGAACTTTAGGGCAGGGGTGGGGATATCTTGTTGGCGGGTAATGCTGGCCACTCCACTTGTAAGTAATGTGCAGACGCGCCAAATTCCAAGGCGGTTGCAGGAACGGAGCAGGGTACTGGTAATGCAGAGGCAGAAGGTCTCGCACTTTAGTGGCTGAGCTGAGGGCTAAAAGGTGACCTTGCTGTCGTGCTACAATTCGTTGCGTGCGGAAGAGCTCCAGCGCGCCAAGAGCAAGTGGCGCCAGTCGTCGACCCTGCACCATAGCTCCCACAGTGGATGTGGTTTACTGAACTCCAAGGCACACCCTCAGGACTTGCACTTGCATACTTTGGAGGACTCTAGCATTTCCTTTTTAAAGGGGGAGAAGCACAGGAAGCCTCTAGCGTAACATTCCTACGCACAAGACATCATACAGCTTAAGAAGAGACGGGGCTGTGCATCTGCCGGCGTTACTAGATATTGCCGCGAGCCCTACATTGGTTTTGTTTATTTATGCTTTGCTTTTACCGCCTGGCTGTGCCGGTCTATGTTATCTGTGTGCCAGGAAAGCGCGTGTTCCATTATTTCTTTCTATGCCGCATGTGCTCTCTCTTCTGATAGGGAGCGCATTCAGAACTAACGTCAACAGCCTAGAATAATCTTCTTTGATCTACAGTGTTCTGGATGCAATTCGACTGTTCGAGAAGCCCTCGCCCCGAGAGATAAATGACCGCAAAGAAGACGCCGCGGGATTCGAATCGCCAACACTCGCCAGCAGACGTCACTTTGTTGACTGCTCTTTCGCCACCTATGCATTCTTGAGTTGTTAGAGGGGCACAAGTTCGCTCCAATGAAGTTGTTTTCCTTCAAGACAACTGCGTCGTAATTGGCTTTTTGGGGTACGCACCCTTCACGCTCTCAACGACCCCTGGAAGCCGCCAAGCCAGTTCAACTAGAGCCAGCCGCCTACTGCAAGGTCTGCCGCCAGAGTTTGGTCTCCTGCCATACGGACCCAAGAGAACGACCGCTGCAGCAACCAGCATGGTGCAACAAGCCACTCCTCCCAGCGTCCTGCAACATCCCTGGGAACCACCCTCGTTCCGCGGATCTCCCGTTGAAGACCCTGAGGACTGGTTGGAGAAGGTGGAGCGCGTCCGCATCTTTAGCAGGTGGGATGACGAGGAAACTTTCCGCCATGTTTTCTTCTATTTGGAAGATGCTGCCCGAACGTAGTTTGAGAACCATGAAAGCTCGCTAAACGACTGGACTCTCTTTAAAAGCGAGTTTCTTAAAACATTCGCCACCGTTGTGCGGAAAGTGCAAGACGCACGTTTGCTGGAAAGCCGCACGCACCACACCAACAAAGGTGTTGTGATCTTCGTTGAGGATATAAAGCAACTATTTCGCCGCGCGGACCCCGAAATGACTGAAGAAAAGAACCTCAGGTTTCTAGTGCGACGAGTGAAGCACAAACTTTTTGCCTGCCTTGTAGGCAACCCCCTAAAAGGGCGGCCCAGTTCACGTCTGAGGCTGCCGCATTGGAGAAGACGTTGGAAATTCGTACGAGACAGTACGACCGCCCCATCAATGCGCTAGCTGCGGAGACGATCGGTGCCTGGGCTTTTAGCTCTTATACTCTACGTGAGACAATCCGCGCGATCTTCAGGGAGGAGCTTCGGGAAATGTTTCCAACGACCCCGCAACCTCACGTCACTTCCCTGACTGATGCCATCCGAGAAGAGGTCCAACAGACACTGGGGACTTCAACGCCATCAGAAGCACCCCTCGAGCCACAAGTTATGATGCACTCTGCAGGTGTTCGTCGACCCCGCCCTGCTCTATCTGTCGTCAGGTCTCGCCGTACCGCCGTCCTTTGTCGCCCGCCCGACCCTCTGCAGCCCAAAACCAGACGCCGAGGAAGACGGACGTATGGCGAACCGCCGATAATCGCCGGCTCTGCTACCAGTGTGGAGAGGCCGACCACATCTACTGTCGCTGCCCCTACAGCAGGCTCGGTTTGCGAGGGTTCTCCGTCGACACACCACGCCCCCGACCCAGCCAGCGACCATATCAGATCGAAGAATACCCGTCCAACACCAGCCGTGGGCCAACCCGTTTTAACCGTTCGCAGTCGCCCTACCCATATTAGTCGCCTAACTGCAGTAGCAATGCTGACTTCGTACGTGGAAGGTCCCCCAGCCCACGCGGTGGAAACTAAAAGCAGAAACTTCTGGAGGTGAAGTTGCTCTTTGCGAAAAACCGGAAACCCTTCAAGAACACAAGGACTCGCCGAAGACCGTGATTCACGACATGCCCTCATCCCAACGACCCGACCTAACCCTGACGGGACTCCCGAACATGAAGACAGCTACACGGCACGACGCGAACCCGACATGACCGAGACTGCCGCTGAGAAGACGACGACAACGACGGCGCACAGTGCCCGACCGTCAACACGCACAAGCCGAAAAGCGACGCTCCGGCGCACCCGGAACTAGAGGAACGCGGCTTCCGACGTCAAAGTGTCCATCGACGGCTTTGATTAGTCGCCTTCATAGACACCGGAGCCCACTACGCAGTAATGAGCGGATCATTCGCGTCTAAGCTGAAGAAGGTTACGACCAAATGGGACGGTCCGCACATATGAACAGTAGGAGGCCATCTCTTAACAACAAGTGGAACGGGCATATCACCCGTCACCATAGATGGAACCACGTACCCTGCTGCGTTCGCCATTTTGCCTAACTGCTCCCCCGACGCAATTCTCAGAATTGACTTTTTGACCGAAAACGGTGCAATAATTGATAAGCAGACCAAGTCGATAACGTTTTCCTCCGATCAATCCATGACGCCGGAAACGAACCCCGAACACCGTGCTGCTGTAAGGATCGCCGATGATCACGTCACTCTGCCACCCCGTGCAAGCTTGATGATCACTGTTTACCGTAAAGATGCTGTCCTTGATCGCAGAGGGTGACCAAAGTTTGCTTCTCGACCGTGGTGTTTTTGTCGCAAGAGGCATTGCGCGCTTTATGCAATGCAAATCCCACGTGTTGGTCACCAATTCACTGAGGAGTACCAGCATCTAAACAAAGGCGCTGCAATTGCGTTCCTCGAAGAAACGCAAGAAACAAGTCAAGTAATGGCAGTCGCCAACTTATAACGCGCACGTGCAGATGCTTCTAAGCTGCCGCATCCTTTCGACGTAAACCCGGCGCTCCCAGAAGAGAATCGCGACAGGTTACTGGATTTGCTGCGTCGCTACAGCGGGTGTTTTTCGTCGAACTCAAAATTACGTCAGACACCCCTAGCGAAGCACCGAATTATAACCGAAGATGGAGCCCGACCTACCCGACGGCCACCGTACCGCGTGTCTTCACATGAGCGGTAAGCCATCCGGATGCAAGTCAAAGACATGCTCAGCGACGACATTATACAGCTATCCAAAAGTCCCTGGGCTGCTCCGGTTGTACTCATGAAGGAAAAAGACGGCACGCTGAGATTCTTCTTTGACTACTGGCGACTGAAAAAGATAACCAAAAAGGACGCTAACCCCTGCCACGAATTGACGATGCCCTCGAACACCTCTGCCACGCAAAGCACTTCTCTTCTTTAGATTTGCAGACAGGCTACTGGCAAATTGAAGTGGACGAGAGAGACCGAAAGAAGACAGCATTCATAACCCGGGACGGCCTATACGAGTTCAAGGTAATGCCGTTTGGACGGTGCACGGCACCAAAAACATTTCAAAGAGTCATGGAAATTGTGCTGGCTGGCCTGAAGTGGCACACCTGCCCCGTATACCTCGACGACGTTGTGGCATTTGCCGTGACATTCGACGAACACATTGCAAGGTTGCAGTCTGTACTCGAGGCCATCCGTACGTCGGGGTTAACGATGAAGCCTGAAAAGTGCTGCTTCGCATACGAAGAGCTCAAGTTTTTGGGCCGCGTCATCAACGCCGCGGGAGTCCTGCCTGACCCAGCGAAGACTTCAGCCATTGCGAACTTCCCAAGACCGACAGACAAGAAGGGTGTGTTAAGATTTCTTGGACTGTGCGCATACTACCGGCGCTTCGTCGCAAATTTCGCACGCATTGCAGAGCCACTCACACGCTTGACGAAAGATAGCCCCCCTCTCAGCTAGGAAAACGGCTAAGAAGAGGCATTTTGCGAGCTGCAATAAGGCCTACAAAGCCCGCCCATGCTCGCTCATTTCGACGAAAACGTCGAAACGGAAATGCACGTGGACGGTAGTGATATAGGCTTGGGTGCCGTCGTCGTCCAAAAGCAAAGGGGTTGCGAAAAGGTAATCACTTATGCCAGCCGTGGTCTGTCAAAGGAGGAGAAAAACTACTCTGCCTTCAACAAAGTGTGTCTCGCAATTATGTCGGCCATTTCAAAACTTTGCCCTACGTGTATGGTAGACCGTTCAAGGTTGTGACAGCTACAGTCGAACACAGATATATCGAACTCCAAGGGGATCGCGAAAAAATTCGATATATCGATAATTCGATCTATAAAATACGCCTATCTGAAGATTATCTGACAAATCCGCACATCACTGATAGTTTTCTGAAGTCGTGGAGAACGGTAGTTGACCGTTTTAACCCACAAATCACGGAAACTCCGAAGCGCAGCATGATGACCACCGCACTTTATTTACCACTGAAATGTCTTTGAGCTTCGCTAGTTTTTTCTTCTGCGTCGTAAAGGTTGCCAAATTGTCTTCATGATTACAAACACGCACAAATGAGAAAATCAGCGCTGTACACTGTGCCACAACAGAGGCGAATGACGGTGACGGTACCTTGGCTGCAGTAGGCGGTTGGGAACGTTGTCAGGCACTGAGTGCTGTTATCTTCAGTATCCGAACCGAACACCCCCCCCCATCTGGAGGCATGCAACGAAGTCGCTTTGCACCCGACAAGCTCCGGAATAGCCGGGGCGGGTTGTGCTACATTCGCCTTTACGTCAACGGTGATGCGTGCATCGCCCTCAAAACTACTGCGAGGAAGTCCGAACGCCTTTTCAAGCAACATCTTTTCAGCAGCCTGCGCCCAATGAATTCTTGCCTTCGTTGCTCCGAAATGAATGCCTTGGACAAAACAAACATACAACGCCGCATCGGTCCCCCTGCACGAGCCACCAAACAGCTCAATCACAGAAACAGAGTGCCTCCGGTCAATTTCTTTTGCAGCTTTATGTCCTTTCACCCCAACCATTATCCGCGTTCTATCTATCATGGAGCTGCCCCTCGTGCTAGCGTGAGAACAGCTGTTGAAAGCCATCGAAGCGACATAATGCCGCGGACGCCGCCTCTGTCTCACCAAGCCAGGCAGCTCCTGCGATGAGTCAACATTATTATCAACTCCACCCCATCAGAGGAAGCACACTTTCAGGGGCACCTTCGGCGCGGAATTCGATATATCGAATTTGCCCGTGATCAGGAGTTGGATACACGCGCACAACAGCCGTATACTTTTGCATGGGAATTTCAAGGGGATGTTTGCACTGTTCAATATATCCGTGTTTGATATATCCGTGTTCAACTGTACCACAATGCGCTGTGTTGGCTCGCCAATTTGAAGGAACCCTCTGGCCGTCTTGGGCGATGGAGGTTGCGCCTACAAGAATTTGAAGTAGCAATTGTCTATAAATCCGGCAGGCAACACTCCGACGCCGACTGCTTGTCCCGCGCCCCCCTCGACCCACCACCACAAGACTCCAACGAACACAGCACATTCTTCAGAGTCGTGAAGGAGAGGGACCTAGCTGCCCAGCAGCGTGCCGAACCCGAGTTACGCGTGTACGCCTCATGCCCGACTACCTCGAAGGACGCAGTGTCGCCGTGCCGTGCCCAGGGCCTTCTAGCGCAAGTTACCAGCATTCAGCCTCAAAAACTCCGTCCTCGTGAAGAAAACTTTCAACACCGGAACGAGAACAAATTACCTCCTTGTAATCCCTGGAGACCTTCCCGACGAAATTTTGGAAGCGTGGCACGACGACCCGTCGCCCGGACATCTTGGCACAGTACGCAATATTGGAAAAATTATGGCGAAGTACTACTGGCCCCGCCTTACAACCGATGTGTCCCACTACATCCGGAGCTGCCGTGACTGCCAGCGACAAAAAACACCGCCGACGAGGCCCAGAGGACTTCTGCAGCTGATCGCCGTCCCATCAAGGCACTTCCAACAGATTGGAATGGATCTTCTAGGCCCGTTCCTTACGTCACGATCCGAGAACAAGTGGATAGTCGTAGCAACAGACTATATGACGCGCTACGCAGAGACCGTCGCTCTTCCGAGGGGGACTGCATAAGAAGTCGCCAAGTTTTTCATAAACCAAGTTGTGCTGCGACATCGAGACCTGAAGTCCTAATCACGAAGCGCGGAACGGCCTTCACTGCGGAGCTTATGCAAGGAATCTCTCGCTACGGCAACCCGGTGCACCGAAGAACGACGGCGTACCACCCCCAAACGAACGGACTAACGGAACGTCGGAACAAGACGATCGCGGATATGCGGTCTATGTATGTCGATGTTGAACATAAGACTTGGGATAAAGTACTTCCGTATGTCACGTTTGCGTACAATACGGCTATCGAGGAAACTACGCAGATGACACCGTTTGAGCTTGTCTACGGAAGACGACCGACTACGATGCTTCACGCCATTTTTCCCTACGTGGAAGACGACGACCTCAACGCCGACGTCCAAGGATACCTTCAGCGTGCGGGGGAGACCGGTCAGCTCGGTCGAGTTCACACAACGGATCAGCAGCTGGTGGATGCTAGATGCTACAAACTCTGACGCCGAGACACCGGTTACCGCCCAGGGGATCGTGTGTGGGTTTGGACTCCAATCCGATGACGTGAACTCAGTGAGAAGCTTTTACGACAGTATTTCGGACCCTACCGGATTCTACAACGTGTTGGCCAACTTATCTACGAGGTGATCCCCGATTGTGATTTGGAACATCATGACGACAACGCACGCGTCCCGAAGTCGTTCACGTGGTTCGCTTAAAACCTTTGTTCGCAAGATGACGGACGAGCAGTTTGAAGTCGTGAGCTTGCCCTCCTCATGCCAAGCTGCCTCTCCAATCTTCTCAAGGAACGCAGCTGCTTTGGGTCGAACTGTCCGAAATTAAGATGTACCACGCTACAAGCACCCCACCTTCTACTCCCACTTCCCCCACTTGATGTATTATCTTCCTGCCACAATAAAGGCTACCTCGTCCTCCTCCATTCTATTTTTCTTGGGACTGTCAGGTTATGTTATTATCGGGTCGATGCCGCCTTAGAGGGGGGGGGGTAATGCCGCGAACCATACATTGGGTTTGTTTATTTATGTTTTGCTTTTAGCGCCTGGCTGTGCCAGCGTGTGTTATCTGTGGGCCAATAAAAGTGCGTGTCTGATTCTTTCTTTCTATGCCGCATGTGTTATCTCTTCTTATAGGGATAGCGATCCGAACTAACGTCAACAGCCTAGAATAATCTTCTTTATTCTACAGTGTCCTGAATGCAATTCGACTGTTCGAGAAGCCCTCGCGCCGAGAGACAAATGACCGCAGAGTAGACGCCGCGGCATTTGATTCGCCGACAATCACCTGCACACGTCACTTTGTTGAATGGTGCTTCGCCGCCTGTGTATTCTTGAGTTGTTAGGGCAGGACAAGTTCGCTTCAATAAACTTCTTTCCCGTCAAGGCAACTGCATCGTAATTGGCATCGTGACAATATCATGCGGACCAGAAGTGCCGGGGTTGTACATGTCTTGGAACAGAATATCTATACCAAACACGACCAAGCCACTGTCCTCGGCACTGCGCCCGCCAAGCGCACCGACAAGACATCTGCCGACCCGCAAATCATGCTCAGCTGCAGATTTCGCTGGTCACTTCACTTTCGTGTTTTACCGATTCATATGACACAGGAATCAACATAATTTTATGTTGCAATTAGACGCGATGTTCTCTGTTTTGTTTCCCATTAGTGCCCAGTTTAGTTCGTGTCTGGATATAATGTAGGCTTTCCTTGCTGTCGGAGGGCCTGGATTTAATCTTTGGCCCACTTTTTAAGCTAGGTAACACAATGTTGGCGCCAGCATTTTTTAGGCCGTCGGAAATGCGCTTGGTGGTAGCGTAAGTTGCGTGCACGGCTGGCGACCATGTCTGCCCCGCGAACGTCTACACGCGACGTGTAAAATGAACTTCGGAGCGCATTTTATGTTCATTGCTTCGGCTAAGGTGTACTGTCGTAATTTCCGTGACGAATATTAAATAGGTTTGGGCTTAAAACAGGCTGATAATAAATAGGGTTGGGCTTAAAATGCCTCCCTGTGGCACACGTCGCGTGACATTGTGAGAGGCTGTTTCACCGTCCTTTGTGGACACAAAGACAGATCTGTCAGAGAGATAATCAGATATCCACGCATACATGCGATCTCCGATGCCTACCGACTCTAATGCAGAACCTATTGCCTCATGTATATATTCATGGCTGCTTACTGGTTTACCCCAAATAGAGAGGACTGAATGCAGTAGCCATTCAACTCTCTGAAAGTTAACGATGTGCGAACTTTGATTGACGTCGCGACCGCCACCCCGAAGAGCCGAATGAAACTAGGTACCCAAGCGCTTTGACCGTCGGAAAAGGAAGGGCGCTGTGACCGCGGTCATCGCACATGCGAGCCCCACAGATGGCTCTCTTTGTGTAACCTTTATTATCTACTTCAGAGTCTACTGATAGTGAAAATGTTGCATATTGATAACTAAACTAGTCAAAATGCGCATCAATATTTTCAGACGTATCAGTTTTTTCTTACAATAACAAATTGCATCAAATCCGCACCTCAACTTTGAACACATTGAACAAAATTGCAGAAAAAGATACCTATAAATATCTTCGCTGTGAACTAAACAATTATATCCCTCCTTTTTTATACCACCTAGAAGCCACGGTAGCTAGATGTTCATAGGAGCAGCGTTACACGTGACTAGTGATGCGAAACCGTCTGACGAGATGCCACAGCACGATTCCCCCTATGCCCACAAAGGATAAAAAAAAATATTTTGCCCCGACTGCAGGCCCGCTCCGGTGTTCATATCTTTTTAGATGCAAAGCATCTCTTGCTCGGGGCTATGTCCGCCGTCCGTCCGTTGTCCGCACCTCTCCCCCTACACTATATAAAAAAGAAATAGTTAGCGGCGCCCGGTTTCGATCCCATGACTCTCTGGCCGCAACGGGACGTACGCGGTGCTCTTCCCACTGCGCTACAAAACTTTTTTTCTTTATTGCCTGGATTCGACAATTCACAACACATCACAGATCAACAGCGTAAATGATATACGACAAAAACGTGACGAGGAGGCCCGACGTAGGGCTAGTGATGTCCTGCTCTATCTTTGGCAGCCACACAGGCGAGACCTCTTGAGATTTAATTACTTCCACATAACGACCTACACTTTCTCTGAAGTACTGCTTTGCGGACCGGGCATCTACGTCATTGTACAGTCTTGCTGTGCGTGAGCGCCATATGCTGTGGAGGCCCAGCGCCATGACTAAGTCATAAGGCATTCCACCCTCTTTGTCTACGGTGAGATACCGTATGCCATGAGGGTTTAGCAGGAAGTCTTTGCGAAGTGTCCTCTGTAAAACATCCCAAAAATATACGCCCTCCCAACAATGCAAAAAAAACGTGGTCTATCGTCTCCGGCGATTTGCAGCTAAAGCAATCTGTCCCCCATGGCACAAAAAGCCCCGGTTCTTCCAGAAAAGTCCGGACTAATAATGTCCCCGTGTGTAGCCGAAGGAAAAAAGACGTTACTCCAGGCTGTACTTGCATTCTTTTCACCCTTTTGAGCACATCCTGGCCGGGTCCTCCACAGTACATAGCTCTGTCCAAGGGCGCAGGGAAGACAACATCCACAATATCATTGTACAAGGTTTTCTGCTTCACTGTGCTTAAATAATCTTTAGGGAAACGTGCACTCAAAAAAGTTTACACTACTAACTACTTGCATCAAAAATCCGAAAATACCCCCCGACAGGTACTCGGTGGTGACAACATAGTCAGGAAGTACCCTGCCCAGCCTTAGTTGACATACTGTTCGAAGTAAAGGGTCTCTTACATCCCTTAAGAAAATAAATCTGTTGACCAGCTGTCGCAAAAATAAATGCGCCAGCCCCAGTCCTCCATCTTTCACTCTCCTAAACAGGTTGGTGCTGCTGCACCTCTCCCAGGTTGAGTCCCATACAAAACCGCAAACACCCGATGCAGCTTTTGCACATTTGCACGAGAGCAATGCAGTATCTGCATTACATACCACAATTTACAAATGAAAACAAGTTGCACACCGTTGCCCTAGTAAATGTTGACAAAAAGCCCCCTTCCACTTATCCGCCTTTGCGCGAATCTCCTGGGTTTGTTCACGCCAATACGGCTCAGTGTCCCTATAGAACTGCAAAGGGGCACCGAGGTACTTCACCGGGGTCGTTACCCAGCTGACGTTGGCAAAAGTGCCGGGGGTTGACTGCCATTCGTCATGCCAAAACCCTAGGCACATTCCCCAATTAACTGAGCTCTCGGTAACTGCACTAAATAGCTTTGGTATGTCTACTACTCTCATAATACTGAACTTGTCTTCGCAGAGAACAGCAATGTCGTCTGCATACGCCAAAAGCTTGACTTCTGACTCGTGAAGGCGGAACCCCCGTATATCAACATCTTTTAAAACTCGCAAAGATAACGTCTCAATGTAAATACAGAACAATAGAGGACTGAGCGGGCAGCCCTGGCACACAGAGCGTTGCACGTTAATGGGCGCTCCAAATGTATTGTTCACAATCAACCGCGTACTGCAATTCCGGTACGCGAGCGCCACCCCCTGCTTGTTAACAAAACCAACATTAATATGATCCAGAATACTGAACAACAATTCATGTGACACGCAGTCAAATGCCTTCTCAAGGTCGAGCTGAAGCATAGCGACAGGCACTCGCGTGGCATCACTACACTCAAGCACGCACCTAGCCTTATGAATGTTAGTGCATATGGACCGTCCTCGTATGCCGCATATTTGATGAGGGCCTACTATTTCATGTATCACACCTTAAAGCCTATTGGCGAGAATTTTTAAAAATGCTTTATAATAAACATTGGTAAGCAAGATAGGTCTATATGCTGTGACTTTCTTAAGTTTTCCTATATCTTCTGTTTTTGAAACTAAAACTTTCTAAGCTGATACACAGGACATTGGCAGAGAGTTCAAATCATAAGCCTCGTTGAAAACTGCCGCTAACAACGGTGCTATTTCACTTTTAAACGCCTTGTAGAATGCCGCACTTAAACCATTTGGGCCGGGAGACTTCCCTGATTTTAGATTGTCGATTGCTTCTTCTACTTCTTCTGATGTTATTGACTGCTCCAATCGTTCCTTCGTCTCATTGTCGAGCCTCGCAATGCTGTCTAGAAATTCTTTCTTAAAGGTTTCAATGTTGACAGGCCGAAAAGAAAAGAGCGTTTGATAATACTCGAAGATAGCACGTTCAATGTGCTTGTTATCACCAGATGTTATGCCTTTCCATTCTATTTCGGCTATATGATTTCGCCTAGCATGTGCTTTTTCGAGTCCCAAGGCCCTCTTAGTAGGCTGTTCGCGGACTTTCGTTTGGTCAACTCTTGCACGCACGAGTGCTCCGTGATAGCGTTACTCGTCAATAACCCCCAGTTTTTGTTTAATTTGCCTAATGTCGCCTTTGAACACACCTGGTGCTGAGCTTTCTTGCTCCGTCAGCTTGTTCAATGTTGCTCGTAACGTCGTTTCCTTCATGTTTGGCTCCTACTTTATGCAACTGGCCCGCTCAATAGCTTTAATTTTAATTGCTGGCTTACCGAGCTCCCATATTTCTGAAAACGTATTGTGGTTCCGTTTTTCTATTTTGCTAAGCTGGTCCTTTATTACTTCGCTGAAATTTCCGTCATAAATAATGGTCGCTTTTAGCTTCCACAACTCCCATGCAAAAGTGTTACACGGTTTTTTGTGCCCTATTCTACATGCTACAAGACAATGATCAGTAAAGGTCAGTGGCAAAACCTTGTAGTTGCGGCATTTTGGCACCATGTCTAACGATAAGTATATTCTGTCCAGTCGGGCGTGGCTTGTGCCTTCAAAGTGAGTGTATTGCACACTCCTTCCACCTTCCATGCATTCCGCTACATCCTCTAACCCGAATTCCGCAATGTGCACTTTGTCTCGTGTGGCTAATACGCAATTAAAGTCTCCTAATAATACTATCTGCCTATCATTACAAAGGTGGTGTCGTACATAGGCGAAAAAGTTCACCCGCTCGTCTTTTGAAGTCGGTGCGTAAATGCATACAATTCGCCACTGGTGACCACCAAACGAAAAGTCGCAAACCACCAGTGTTCCTGACACACACGACGTTACGGTTTGGACGATCAAACCCGGCACCGTTCGCACAAGAAGCACGCACCCCGCCGAAGTACCGACTGCAGGGTTAACACACGCGTAGTACCTCGGCGTGAAACGCCGCACCATGCTCTCAGTCTCTTCCTCCCCGTGAACTTTAGTTTCCTGAACTGCCAACACATCAACGTCACGCTCCGTTAGGGGGGGCACGTGCGAGGAACGGTGGAATGCCAAGGTGTCTCGCATCAGCTCGACAGTTTTTTGGACAAAAGGCCCGGACCATCATCCCTAATCGCCGAAAGTTTGGCACAACGGCATCCGTGAAGTTGCAAGGACCACGTAGATACCAAATTTCAGGTGGGAAAGTGATTTTTGTTCGATTTTAGCGAACGTTTACTGTGAACGCCACGCCGCCGGGAGCTAAGCCTAACGCTCAGTGAAGTTCCGCGGCGCAGCCCTGGCGGGTCCATCGACCTCACCGGGGCCACTAGCGACGAATTAACTCAAGAAAATGGCGTCCGCCATGCGAGTGGAAGTTGAAGGCGAGGAAATTATGCCGGAAGAAATGTCTAGAACGTTCGGATGGCAAGTTGCCGGTGAAAAAAGAACCCAACGAAAGGAGAGCAAGTTGAGCCTATCGTCGCCTAACGTTGGGCAGGCAGGGGCAGTCGCCGGCCCACGTCACCCAAAGCGAGGCACGGTCAAGGGAAAGTTACTAAAAGCGGCAAGAATGCCGTTTCTACCCAGACAAGACACCAAGATAGTCATGCGTCCCAGAGGAGGCCTGAACGTCGGAGAAATTTCAAGATATGAAGTCCGCCGTGCCATACTGGCAGCTGCGGGAGTTAGCGCCAAAGAAGTTGTTCATGACGTCATCTGCCCGAATAAGCAACAAAATATCATCGTTGTCAGTACCCCAAGCAGACAGAACGCAGACCGCTACTCGGCTGTCAGAATCCTCAACATCAACGGAGCAGCACACGAAATTAGCGCCTATGAAACGGCCCCCCACGGGACCGTCAAGGGCGTCATCAGAAGAGTGCCGCTAACAGACACAAATCAAGAGATCAACAAATTCATCGTCCAAGACTACAACCCCACCGCCCTACAAGCCAATCGCATCGGCAAGACAACGACGGTGGTTATAGCCTTTGACGGATACAAAGTTCCAAATTACATCAGGTACGGCAACCTGTTGGTAGAGTGCGTGCTGTACCGCAAGCAAATGGAACTATGCTATCGGTGCGGACGCCTCGGCCACAGGATGGACGTATGCCCCAATCCTGAAGACCGAATATGCCGAGGGTGTGGAATGAAGAACCCCGAAGACAATAACGCCTGCGAAAACCCGCAATGCAGCCTCTGCGGAGGGAACCACCTCACCGCAGACAAAGAATGCAAGGCAAGATTTAAGATTCCCTACGTCATACGCAAACGACGCTGGGAAAGGCAACACCCAAGTGAAGACGAAGACCAACAAGTAATGCAACAACTAGAATCATCACTAACACCACCCAGAGGACCCGCGCAACAGCAGGCGGCAGCAGGAGGAACGGGCGAACGGCGGAACCGCTCGAAAACAAGAAGGGACAGAAGCAAGAGCGCCACCAGATCGCCATCGACAACCGGATCTCGCAAGAGGGAGTCCCGCTCGATGTCCAAGTCGAAGCCCCGGAGGAGCAACGACGCCGCGAAACAGGTGGGCTGGGTGGTGGGGTCTCCCATCGCTCTCAGCAGCAACTTACCTCCCCTCACTTCCGCTTCCCCCCCTCATAAGAACAAAGACTGCAGTCAGTGTTCAGAACTGAAGCAAATGATAGAAAGACAGAATGGTCAGATAAAGGCAATGATGGAACGCATAGAAGCGCTCAGTAAATCCAAGAGCAAAAGCAGTGATGATAGCATAGCTAAGAGAAAAGTAGCCAAGAGAGACACCACCTGCTCCACGCAGGCAGAGCCAACGCAAGCCTCATCACCAACGCCAATCACGCCACAGATGCTAGTCGCGCCGCCAATGACGCAAGCAATGACGCAAAATACCAACAAAGAGACGACAGCAGTAGCAATGGAAGAAGGGACAGCGGAAACCACCGTTCCTCTGACTCTCGAGACGGTCATAGCTATGCTCACGATCTCCAACCAAGTGAACGCTTAACAACAAGAATGGAAAACGTTGAAACCAAATGCGGCCAATTAACAGTGAGAAGTATGACGCTAGAGGCGAAATTCAAACACAAGGCAATGACTAGCAAGAGTACAGCGAAAGAAGAGATAAGAAACAAGCGACGAGGAGTAAGCTCGGCACGCAAATACACTATCCAAGAAACAAAAAATGAAGAATAAAGAAAAACAGAAAGAGACCGCAACAATTCCACAATGGAACTGCAGGGGACTAAAAAGTAAGATAAAGGAATTACATCTATATATAGACAAACTGGAACAGAAACCCGACATCATAGCACTGCAAGAAACGAAGGGCAAAACTAAACTCTCGGGATACGTCACATACACGGACCCCGGAGAAAGAAGCACAGCAACCATGGTACGTAGCAACGTGGCGGCCACACAACACATGACCGCCCAACGGGGCTGCGAACATACGCTCGTAGAAATCCACAGCAGAAGAGTGAAAGCAGAGAGGAATATCTTCATCCTAAACGCCTACTGCCGACCATCAAACAAGAACATAGACTTCGAGGGCACCATGATAGACTGCATCAAAGAAGCTAAAACAAGGCCGGTTATAATGGTCGGAGACTTTAACGCAGCCCACACGACATGGGGCGACAAATATGCGTCCAAAAGAGGAAACCAACTGCTCAAAGCAATAGAAAACCACGAGTTCGAAATCGTCAACGAACCAGGGATACCAACCAGAACAGACACCAGCACAGCTAGAGACACCACCCCGGATCTTACGCTAATACGAGGAAACCTAGACGCCACCTGGTGCAATACGGAAGAAAACCTCGGATCGGACCACGACATAATCTGCATCACCCTGGGAGGGACAGAAATCAGGGCAAGATTAGGCCACGCCAACATTACGGACTGGGATCGACTGAGAAAAGAAACAGAAAAACAGAAAGAGGAAGAACAAAACGAGGCAAGCCAAGACTGCAAGACGTATGATGAATGGGCCAAAAGACAGCGAGAAAAAATCCAGAAGTTCACGCAAACGATAGCCACAACCGCTCAAACACCCTTCATAGACAGCCGACTCAGCCACTTGTGGGCGGCCAGGCACAGTCTCACAAGAAAGTGGAAGCGACAACGGCATAATCGCAAGCTCCGAAAACGTATAAACGAACTCAACAAAAAAGCGGACGAATATGCGGTACAACTATGCCGGGAAAACTGGTTTAAGCTATGTGACAGCCTCCAGGCTACTCTATCGACGAAAAAGACATGGAAACTATTAAGACATTTAATCGACCCACTCAAAAGCAAGAACGCCAACGCAAGAGATCTTGCAAAAACGATAAACCAATATGACGGAAGCGTAACGCAACTCATACATGGCCTCACGGATAAATACCTCAAGACAGAAAGAAGCAACACGGCCCCACTCAGGTATGAGGGAGCCGCCAACGCAGAAATGGACGCAGACTTCTTTGACCAGGAGTTGGTTGCTGCCATCGAGGAAAGCAATCAAGGCAGCGCGCCGGGAGCAGATAACATCACGTACAAACTGCTCAGAAACCTCAACGACAAAGACCGAATGAAGCTATTGATGCTAGCTAATGAGGCATGGAAGAAAGGAAAGCTACCACAAGAATGGAAGGACGCAGACGTCCGGTTTATTCCCAAGCCAGGGAAACCGCCACAATTGGACAAGTTGCGGCCCATCTCCCTTACGTCATGCGTAGGGAAGGTGGTGGAGTGCATGATATACAAGAGACTCCAAAGGCATCTAGATAACACCGAACAAATTCCCTCGACCATGTACGGCTTCCGAAGACATCTGAGCACCCATGATGTACTGCTTCAGTTACATGAACTGGTCATCAAGAAGGCAAAAAGTCCTGCACCACGACCCATCTTGGCACTCGACCTAAAAGGGGCGTTCGACAACGTCACACACGAAAGCATCCTCCGTAACCTAAAACAGACGGGCTGCGGAGAAAGAACGTTCAAATATATACAAGACGTTCTGAGCAATCGCACCGCAACAATCAAAATAGGCGACGAAGAAAAGTCATCACCCATAGCCCTGGGAGACAGAGGAACACCACAAGGGTCGGTACTCTCGCCGCTCCTCTTTAACCTGGTACTTCTCCCACTTCCGAGCCTGCTAAAAAAAATAGAGGGAATAGATCACGCCCTCTATGCAGACGACATCACAATCTGGACGTCACAAGCAGGATCGGAGGGGTGGATTGAGGAAACCCTACAGAGGGCGGCAGAGGGCGTGCACGAATACGCAAAAACGTGTGGCCTCAGTTGCTCACCGCAGAAATCAGAACTTCTGATCATCAAACCAAGACGCAAGAACGGCGAAAAAGACAGCATACGTCTCACCCTAGACGGCGCCAACATAGACCCAACCAACCAAGCCCGCATCCTGGGAGTCATCTTTCAAAACAACGGAAAGTCAGAGGCATCGTTGTATAAGCTCAAACAATCCACAGATCAAATAATCAATATGATCAAGCGGGTAGCCAACAAAAGAAGAGGCTTCAAAGAGGAAGATGCCTTAACACTGGTACAAGCGTTCATCACGTCACGCATAATGTACATGGCATCTTACCTCAAACTACTTAAGAAAGACAACGATCAGCTCAACGCAATCATACAAAGAGCCACCAAAACGGCGCTGGGAATACCAATGCACTCATCAACGGAAAGACTCCTTGGCATGTCAAAACACAACACGGTAGAAGAAATAATCGAAGCTCACTTATCAAACCAAAGAGTCCGACTCAGTCAGACACCCACAGGTCGACGAGTCCTCGCCAAGGTAGGATGGCAAGAAGCAGAGAGTAAAGAGAAAGACCGCCTACCCGAAGAATGGGCCAACAGAATAGAGAGTAAACCTTTACCCCGGAACATGAAACCAGGACGCAATGATGGACGCCGAGCAGCGCGTACAAAGACCATCGTAAAGGAAATAGACCGAGAAGAATATTACAGAACGCTATACACCGACGCAACAATACCTAAGGGCATCACAAGGGCCACCCTGGCGATAACAACACGGAGTGAACTCGTCACCTGCGCCTCCATCAAGACATCCCATCCAGAAGTGGCCGAAGAAACCGCAATTGCGCTTGCACTAACGCAACCACAAGTAAAGAAAATAATCACAGATTCCCAAAAGGCATACGCCAACTACAGAGCAGGGTGGGTGTCTCTCGAAGCACTTAAGGTACTGAAGAAATGCCGCACTCCCACCAATGGAAAGGTGGAGCTTATATGGACGCAGGCACACTCCGGGTTGGAGGGCAATGAACTAGCCCACCAACTCGCCCGAGAAATGGAATACCGGACAGAGGAGTCAGAGCCACGCGCCATCACCAGCTATAGTGACATAACGCACTACTATCAAGAACAAAGAAAGCGGTTCGCTGACCCACACAAGTCACTGAACTGAGACCAACAATCAGTATACAGACAGATACAGGCTAGGTCCTTTCCACACCCTCTCCTTCAAAATAAGATGTTTCCTGAACGCTACACCCGAAATTGCCCCTTTTGTAAAAAAGAACTCGGCACGCTGCGCCACATAATCGGAGAATGTGATTTTACCAAAAACACCCCTCCACCCCTCAACCATTCCCCCACTACCCCCTCCCTCACCGAGCGATGGGAGACCTTGCTGATCAGCCCCTCTCTGGAAGACCAAATCAAGCTGGTTGCCAGGGGACAAGAGGCCAGAGAGGCATATGGGTCTCAAGAATAGGAATCCACTCCCATCGACGACGCCGGGAGAAGACGTCGTAAAATCGGTTCAATAAAGTTGTTTCTATCTCTCTCACGCTCCGTTAGCAATCGGTGCACTTGGCTTTGTTTCCTTTTCCCCGACAAACCCCTGACGTTTAGTGTAGCTACGTTCAGTGTGGGTTCCTCATACATTTTAAATCACATAGAGGACGACAGCGTGGCGCTTACATTTCGCGTCTACCGCCCGGCTAGGCGCTCCCGCCCGCCACTGCTCTGTCCCCTGCGTTCCGCGTCTGGGGTGGCGTTTCCGATGGGCGCCGCTCAGGACGTATGTTAGGCCGGGTCCTCGGCGTCGACCGCCGCGTCTGCGTTGCTTTCACTGGTGGCTCTTCGATGTGGCTCTGGTGGCTCTTCTTCGGTGGCTCTTCACCGGTGGCTCTTCACCGCTGGCTCTTCGACCATATCGCCATTGCATATTATATGCAACATCCCGGGAATCGACTCTAAAAAGAATATGAATCAAAGCGGCTTGTTACAGTTGACACTCTGCCACATTTGCTGACTATACTGAGGCACAAAACAAATTTTTACATACGGGTCGTGTACGCCTGGCCGCAGTTCCTCCGGGATCTTCATCTCGTCCACTGGGTAGACGTTCTCTTGTCGTCTCGAGCGGGCAACGTCATCTATGTCAGCCGAGCTTCACACCATCAAGGAAGCCATCCGGTACATTCTCCGCCAACCGCCGGGGCAATGGACCATCTTCACATATTCCACGGCAGCCCTCCGAAATCTACTGCGCAACGACTACTTCAGCATTCACGAACACGCCTCTCGTGAAATAACCTACTTGCACCACCAGGCCAAAGACACTGGGCACCAAGTGACATTTCAGTGGATTCCAAGCCACTGTGGTGTTCCAGGTAATGAAAAGCAGATGAAGCAGCTCGCAGAGGCCTTCAAATGCATAATATGAGGAAGGTCATCTTCACCAAACATGATGCCTCAGCTATGACGAAGGCACTTGTTTTAATGGAGCGGAACCGTCTCTGGTCTCTTCCAGAGCATCATTATCCGTTTTTGCAATACATATACCCTGAGGTGAGGAATAAGCTGCCAGAGCGACTTCCGCGCCGACTAGAAACTTTGTATCACCGATTACGACTCAATGCAGCGCTTACAAAAACTGACTTGTTTCGACTTGGCGCCCCCTCGAATCCTTACTGCGATAACTGCGGATCACCAGAAACCGTGGAAGACGTACTGTTAGAGTGCCCCGCTTACATGCTCGCAAGGTGCCGTTTGGAGCAGAAGATCGAACAGCTACGCCCAGGACAAATCAGCCTACAAGTGCTCCTTGGCCCCTGGCACTCTCCTTCAGCACAACACCAAGCACTAAAGGCGTTTTTTGAATATCTGGAAGAGATCGGCGTCACTGAACTGATATAAACTACTGAGAACATGACGTTCGTCGAACTGTTCACACAAACTACATGATGCCCGTTTTTTTTACTGCTTCCCTTCTCTTTCTTCTGCCCTGTATCTATAGGAATTTTTCTACTCTCCCCTACCCATTCCCCCGCCGAGTAGCATGTCGGTGGTACGATTCTGGCCAAACTCTCGGCTTTCTCATCTAATAAAGAACTTTCTCTCTCTCTCTCAGGGGCCCTAACCAGCTGTTATAACTCCGCTCTCCCCAAATGGACCACGAAGAAGCCGACGACGATCCAACCGGTGGCTGGAAAACCTGGACACGTGTCAAGCCAAACAAGAAAACGGCCATCACGAGACTGGATCGGGTAAGTAGGCCCCGCTCCTTGCTCTTGCTAAGACCGCTCTCGAAAATAAGTGTAAAAGATATTCCCAAAAACACACTAGCAATGCTTATCGGCGCATCAGCTCCCTCATCGGAACTAGCTGAGCTCGCAGCTCATCGATATGATGTAGCAGGTAACAGTATCCAACTGACTGTGTACGATCCTGCACATGCCTCCAAGCTAACGGCTACCACTCATGTCCGCTTTATGCATCACCCCCAAGAGATTATCGTCCCTGTTGAAATCAAGGCATCTCCAAATCGTCCCAATACATCCCGCGGGGTTGTCACAGTTGAAGCAGGTGATTCAAATGAAACAATCCTTCAGTGGCTTCGCTGCGAGCAGGCGAACATTTTGGCTGTCGAACGCATTGAAAAGACCAATCGGGCAGTCCTCACCTTCGATTCACCTACACTCCCTCGAGTGGTCAAATATTACATGGTGTGAGGAGGCGCGTTTAGGAGCCAGGAGCCGGAGTGGGAAGCGAAGACAACGAAGCGCTCGTGCTGGGGGCGGAAAGAGGAAAGAGCACGCCGGGAAGGGGGAGAAAGAGGAGGAAGAAGAGGCGGAACGGAGGTAGCAAGTTGAAGGCAGGAGGAACGCGGCTCTCGGCGAGTTCTCTGCTGGACGCGAACGCCCAGGAGACTCAGAGCCCAGCCACATTTCCCTCCTGGCCTTGTGGACTGGCAACGCCGTCTCTGTGGTGGCCTCACAACAGCCTTCTTCCGGTAACTGCGAGCGCACGGGCAGCGCCGTGTCATCATTTAGGAGTGAAGAAGAAGACGGTGGTGCCACGAACGAGCAGGAAGAACGAGGTTCGGGAAGCGACCTGCCGGGCGCTAACGTTCGGGGGAACTCCGCTTCAAGCCGCACCTTTCCCGTTGACTACCAGACAACTTTTAACCGAAGCCGACGTGTCTTCTATCGGCCGGAGCACCGACCTCAACAAGAACACCGTGGCAGCGCACCGAGCCCTGCGCACCGGGTCAGCTCCACGACAGAGACCAACACGTGAGCGCGAACTATTTTGGGGCGCGAGATTTGTTGCGTAGGACATTAACTGTCGTGTCTTGATTAGGTTAGTGTTGATTTATCTTTTTTGTCAATTCTTTGTCCCTTGAATACAAAGTATTTTGTCCGTAGCCAACGGCCTCACTTCTTATCCGCTGGGTAAACTTTATCATCCTCATCCAGAAAAACAACCCGCATCACAAAAATGGCGTCCGCGACAGGACTCTCTGCGTAACTTCCAGAGAGTCGAGGAGGTTGTAACTCTGGCGGAGAGGAGAGTATTTGGCAGCCGACATGGAATTAGAATGTTTGCTGAAGATCGGAAAAGGGCTAGGACTGGCTGGTGCTGAGCTCAGGGAATGGTTGGAGAGAGAGGCAGACGCTGCTCGCGAAAGAAGGGCACGCGCGAAAGACGCAAAATTGCGAAGACTCCAACTCGAACTGGCCGCTCTAGACCGCAAGATGGAGCTCGTGAAGAATTCAGATCAGCTTTCGATTGCGGAGATAGACCGTAAAATATTAGAGATAGACAGTCACCTTGAGGAGAAAGAATGTAGAAAAGAAGAAATCGAACTCCAAGCACGTGATGAAAGAAAAGTCACGTGGGTTGCAGCCTGCTACGAGGCCACGCGCAAAGAAGAAGATAAAGAGAAATATTTTGAGCGGCAAGCCGCAGAGGTGGACGCCGTTGTCCAGGCACAAAAAGTTGCATGTGCTGAGTTTAGCATACATGCCGACGAGCCGCGTGCTGGCACGCCTACTGCGAATGAACCGAGTGAGGTCAGCGTTGTGCAGCCGCGTGCCGAGCTGTCTGAGCTGTTTAGAACGCGCTCTCGGACGGAGCAATTCAATGTCGACCACGAAGAGCGAGTAATAGAATCGGGTAGAGATGGCCTGCAGGAGTTCATGTTCCCGGTCAAAAATCTTCTGCCTGACCAGGGCGGCCAATCTTTAATTGGCGATTTTGATCGAAAGCGTGCGCCCTCTAGAAAACCTGCGAATGAGCGGGAGTCTAAATGGTCAAAGCCTAGTGTTGTCGACAGAGGTGAGAGTCGACCTGAATTTGGATACAGGCCAAATGAACAACTCGAGAAAGTGATGCACCGAAAGAAACAGACGTGCAGAAGACGGTTCCAATGGATGGAACCAATACTTATCTACCGCAAAAAGCGCACGGTGGAGAACTACTACCTGATGGGTCCCGCCGCTTGCGAGCTCACAAATGGGCCCGAAGAATCCCTCGCAAGGGCAAGGTATCCTGCAAAATCGTGAAGCATTTGTTTCGAGCGAAACAAATTGACCCGCTCTCGCGTATCAGGCGCGTTGGCGATGCAAGCACAGCCGTTGTTCACAGCCAGGCGTACAACGCAGTGAAATGTGCTGAATGGACGCGCCGCAAAAAAGTGAAAATGAAGCCGACGATCAACGACCCGGTATGAACTCAGGGCATCAACTTGGATAGAAATCGGATGCCTAAAGGCAAAGGACAGATTTCAAAATAATTTATTTTAGAAAAGAAAGCGGGAGATTGTTTTGAAATATGTTCAAAGGTTGTACTCTGTTAAATGGGTGCGGGCTACGTTACCCCACTTGATCCAAGGCCAATCCTCTGGAGTGTGGAATATTTTCGCACTGTGGTAACTTTGTTGTGTGATACAGTTAAAAAAAATTCCCCACATTTCCCCGAGGGGAAGAATGTGAAAGTGCGAATGCACGAGTTGAATTTGCGCGGTTCGGTAATGTTCGCGAAAGAGAGATCACACACACACACAACTACAAAGAAAGAAAGATGCATTTATTCACAGACACCTATTTCTGTTGTCGTTGTACTTGATTGCTAGAGCGGATCTCAGCTTTGAAATTTCGTGTCAGTACTCCTTTAAGCGGGTGCATTAGCCCTTCTCACGCCCGATTCTTGGCCAATCCCCCACGTGGGTATGTGCCATGTCAGTGGCCAGGCAGCGCGCACCGATCTCCCCCCGTTGCCAAGGAAGACGAGGAGATTCCTGGCCAATCCCCCACGTGGGTATGTGCCATGTCAGCGGCCAGGCAGCGCGCGCCCATCTCCCCCCGTTGCCAAGGAAGACGAGGAGCGCGCGCACCCGCAGCTGTTGCTATGCGGACGGCGGCGGACGCTTCAGGCTCGCTTAAGAAGTGCATTCGCACTTAAAAGTATGTTAGTTGGTTTGCTTAGCACAATCTTGGTTCTGTTAATGCTTAGGTGATACTTTTGTGGAAGGCGGGGTTTAAAGGTCAGCAAGGTTTTGCATTCTTAGGCAGCTGTATTTTTAGTTTGTGTTTGTGTGCTTGTTAGGTTGATCATTCTATAGACTGCTGGTATGTGCTCGTTACGTGAACCTGTGTTAGTGACATTAGTGATAGGTGGTGCAGTGGTTGTGCAATGACCGGACACCTTAGTGTGACTGCCGAAAACCTTCTCACTGGAAGTGGTTTTCCCCGAAAACACTTCTTCAGATGGGGGCAATCGTGAGGAGGCGCGTTTAGAAGCCAGGAGCCGGAGTGGGAAGTGAAGACAACGAAGCGTTCGTGCTGGGGGCGGAAAGAGGAAAGAGCACACCGGGAAGGGGGAGAAAGAGGAGGAAGAAGAGGCGGAACGGAGGTAGCAAGTTGAAGGCAGGAGGAACGCGGCTCCAAGGCGAGTTCTCTGCTGGACGCGAACGCCAAGGAGACTCAGAGCCTAGCCACATTTCCCTCCTGGCCTTGTGGACTGGTAACGACGTCTCTGTGGTGGCCTCACAACAGCTTTCTTCCGGTAACTGCGAGCGCACGGGCAGCGCCGTGTCATCATTTAGGAGTGAAGAAGAAGACGGTGGTGGCACGAACGAGCAGGAAGAACGAGGTTCGGGGAGCGACCTGCCGGGCGCTAACGTTCGGGGGAACTCCGCTTCGAGCCGCACCTTCCCCGTTGACTACCAGACAACTTTCAACCGAAGCCGACGTGTCTTCTATAGGCCGGAGCACCGACCTCAAAAAGAACACCGTAGCAGCGCACCGAGCCCTGCGCACCGGGTCAGCTCCAGGACAGAGACCAACACGTGAGCGCGAACTATTTTGTGGCGCGAACTTTGTTACGTAGGACATTCACTGTCGTGTCTTGATTAGGTTAATGTTGATTTATCTTTTTCGTCAGTTCTTTGTCCCTTGAATACAAAGTATTTTGTCCGTAGCCAACGGCCTCGCTTCTTGTCCGCTGGGTAAACTTTATCCTCCTCATCCGGAAAAACAACCTGCATCACACATGGCCATCGTACGGGGTAGTCAATACGCCCCTAAGCGAATGGTCTGCTTCAACTACCATAACACCGGACACATGGCTAAATACTGCCCCAAGCAACCAGTATATAGAAACTGCGGCCACACCCACAATCAGGAAGAGCCTTGTGTAAGTACTTTCTTCTGCGTGGCCTGTAAAGAAGATGGCCACCTGGCTCTAGACCTGAAGTGTGCCAGCAGAAAGGCAATCCCGCGACAGCACTCTCAGCGCGTTCAGGACGGGGTTTCTTGGGCGGACTGCGTACGTAGACAATCGAAATCTGCTCTAGAAAGCGGGATGCAATCCCAAACTGTGAAGTCAGATGCGACCTCACCCGCGACCTCTATTAATGAGGCTATTTTGGCACAACTGGACAGCCTGCGCTCTGAACTCCGTCAGCTGCGAGAGGAGGACGCGCAACTCAAGGAGGAGATTGCCACGCTCCGTCAGGGTACTCCTGACCAGTCGCAGCTACAACGAAAGACTGATACATCCAAGCTTCCTCCGAAATCAGCGCAACGTATGCGGCCGAACATTTCGACGACCCAGCTCCGTAGTCACAGTGCTAGCAATAAACGGACCCCGACATCTCAACAGCATCCAAAGGACAGGACGGATTTTATGCAAATACTTAAGTTGATTCGCGCGGATCTTCAACAGGAACGGCGTGAACGCCAAACGAATATAGCAAGGCTCCGTACTCTTTCCGACAGTTACTCCTGGTAAACAAAGGCTATGCTGCAATTATTTACCAGTAAACTCCTGGGACTGCCCATCGAGGTTGAACCGTCCCCTAGAAAGGTTGCACCAAGAAACGCGCTGACTCAATGAAGCACTCCCTTAAGATACTACAGTGAAACTGCCATAGTTTTACTGAAACCAGCTCCATACTTTCAAACCGCACCCCTCACATTTCACCCTTCTTAATTCTACTTCAGGAAACGCGGGTCACTCCTCAAGTCTATGGCTTTACGACATTTACAGAACCTTCAATTACGAGAAGGGGCCCAGGCCGTAGCCCACAATGCACGCCCTCAAATATTGAACAAATGCCGGTCCTTGTCAGATCAGACCTGGGTTGTTACAAAATTTCTGTCCTTGGCCAAAATTCAGAACATCATGAAGCTGTCATCGTCCTCCTTCGCCTCCCGGACGGCAAGCCACTGATTGCAGCCTCGGTTTATTACAGACCAGCAACTGGCTCTCAAAAATCTATTGCGTACAACTGGCTTCGGCACTTGGTATCTAAATATCCCACAACACCGATCATTATCGGCGGGGATTTTAATGACAAAAGTACGACCTGGGGTTAAGCTCAAACAGATGGCCGTGGTGCCCGTTTCGAGGAAACCTCGGAAGACTGTAACCTCATTATCATCAATGATCCTATGCGACACACGCGGATTGGCCTACATCCCAAGCAACTGAACTCCTCCCCGGACCTTACTTTCGCTTCGCCTGGCATTGTTAGGGACTGGAGCCCCTTTACAACAACGTGGGGCAGCGATCATTATCCTATTCTCATCACTCTTAACGGAAAACGCTTCCGAACACGCCAGCGCCTATCCCGAATCAATTGGACAACCTAACGGCACATGTCCTCTTTGTCCACGCCTCAATCACTCGAACAGATCATTACTACTTTCCAGGAAGCCAAAGATCTGTCTGGTGAATACACTGACTGTGACGACAAAACCCCGGCTGTGGACGCCCACATGGCGAACCTGTGGAAGAGAGCTCAAACTCTTACCACCCAGTACCTTGCTATCAGGAAACGCCACCGTGATCTCCTCAAGATGAGAAAACAATACAAGCTAATTAGGGAATACCAACACTCGCTCACCAACGAACAATGGCACAGCCTCTGCGCAAGACTCGGCAAGGAACGCGGCCTCTCCAAGTTATGGTTGGTGTACCGTCGGATGTCCGGCAAGCGCAAGCATAAGTCTACGCTACACTCACTCTAAAGGACACCACTGAAGCTATGAAACAGCAGCTCATAACTACGTTTTTTCCCCACGCTTCCCTCACTCATGATCCCCCTCTACCCAACATACCAGTATCGGAGCCTGTTGAGGAGCTAGATCTCCCCTTCACCTTTGCGGAGCTCCAGGGTGCCCTCCACCAAGCAAACCACGTTCGGCGCCGGGCCATGATGAGCTCACTTGGCAGCACCTTTGCAACCTGGATGAAGCTACCCACCTAGTGCTTCTGGACGTTATCAATGACCTTTGGGCTACAGGGACCGTTCCGGACAACCTCAAGCTCACGCTCGTCCATCCCATTCTAAAACCTAACAAAGACCCCTCCAACATGACTAACCTTCCGCCCATTTCCTGGACACCAACAATCTGCAAACTTATAGAGCGTATCATAAATAATCGCATGAAACACTACATGGAATACGTCCGGCTATGGCTCCACCCATCACAAACTGGCTTCCTACCAGACCTGGGTACCCACGACTGTTTATGGTTGCTGCAACGAGTGATCAATCGCACTTCCACAGTAGGCAACCCCGACTATGTCCTTGCCATTGACATGCGTAAAGCGTTTCATCGCGTGAGCCAAACTGCAATCCTTACAGAATTGGCACAAGCATTCCCAAGCTAGCGAGCCCAAAACTGGATCTGGTCCTTTCTAGACAACCGCCCCATACTTCTGAGCGCCACGCACCCATGATGGAGCAGCAAGACCTATTACCTGGACAGGGGCGTGCCTCAAGGCTCTATGCTTAGACCTGCGCTTTTTAATTTGGCAATGGCCCGTGTAGCACGGCAACTAGAAAAGGATTCTGCTGCACGCTTCGCGATCTATGCTGATGATCTTACTGTATGGACCGAAGCTGCAGACTACACATCAACTGAAGACATGATCACTGAGTTGCAGGCCGCAGCTCACAGCCTCACATCGAACCTTCCAACGTTAGGGCTAGACTTGGCTCCTGAAAAAACAGAGTTTTTGGTGGTGCACGGACGGCATAAGCTACCTCTTGATATGAACCACACCATCTATCTGTCTGACACACCAATTAGGTCTATGTGCGGCAAAATTAGACTGTTGGGTATCCCATTGGCCAGTCACAACAGCGCACAGTGCTGGATAAAGCAACTTCGATGTACCTGGAAGCCAATGCTTCATATAATCTCTAGAATGTCAAATAAGTACAGAGGGGCCCAACAAGCGGCTTGCATTACCCTAGCACGAGCAGTGGTTCTAGGCCGCTTTCTCTTCGGCGCCCCTGTATATACCCTCTCAAACAGTCACAAGCAATTAGCGGTACTATACAGGGCCACGCTCCGAACAATAACTGGTTTGCCGCGACATACCCGTATAGATGCCCTCGAAAAGGCCGCTCCTCTGCCTCCTGTGGAAGCCCTGCTTTCTGAAGCTGCCCTCCAACACGAACAACGTCGATCTCTTACGGGTCAGGGAGCGGCGCTCGCAGCGTGGGATGCTGGAACCATGTTGCCACCACCACTGAGTCCGGCACCGCCTGCCCCCTGGGAAAGGCCACTTCTGACATCGCCACATCAGCGACCTGGCATTCCCAAAGCAAGGAGGTGTCCTCGCCAAAAAGCCCTTTGTCGCATCCTGGGGGCGCAGCTCCCAGATGAAACTGACATCTTTACTGATGCCAGCCTGGACCACCACCGAATGGGCCTCGCGTGGCATTGTCCAGCACGACCCGAATTTTATGGTTCCATTACGAAACATACTTAATCTGTCTCCCACTGAAGCCGAACTGCGTGGCATTCTCTATTCACTGGAACATCTTGCTTACAACGTCTCTGCTCCACTACCTGCCCGCATTCGTATTCTGACTGACTCCAAAAATGCTATTGACGAGTTCAACAAGGCGTTCTCTGACCATCCTACTGTCCACCAGATTCAAGCTATGGTCAACATACTCGCTCAGAATGGCACTAAAACTCGCCTGGCATGGATACCGGGACACATGATGCAGGGACATGGCAACCAGACCGCGCACTCTGCGGCTAGGGAGATCCTCCTCGTAACCCCTCCGCTGGTTGACCAATCCCCTGCTGCTGTCTCGCCCACCTCCTTTCGCCTGCAGCTGGGCCACGCCCGCCACGCGCGCCGATGCCGCCTAGTATCACGCACTCCGCTTGGCTACCTACACAGCGTCCCTTCCCTACCACGCCCAGCCGAAATTTTCATTAATAAGACTCTTGCGAACGCTGCTGTCACTCCTCACATAATATACAAATTGATTCACCCTGGGACGTCACTACCCCCACGTTGTCCGCACTGTTCAGCGACTTCTATCGCGGACCTAAACCATTTAATCTGGCACTGCACTGCATTCTCAGACCATCGATGTACTATCGCAAATGCACTCACAAATGGTTCTTCACCAGCTAATCCCCCATACCATGACCCCCAATTCCTTGCCGCGCTAGGCACTTTTTCCCTTGAAAGCGGTCTGGCTCGAGTAGTGTGAGCCGGGGCCTACAACCCATTGGGTCCCTCAAACTGGACAATTATATCCTCAATGGACAATTAGATCCTCTACGGCCCTTGAAGATCCAAGTAGTGTTAATCCTCCGTCCCTGCTATTCCCATTTCTGGCCAACCGGCCGTCCCATCCCAATAAAGGAATTTACTACTACTACTCCTTCTCGCCGCTCGGCTCGTCTCGTGCCGGCTAAGGAGGACACCAGCAACACTGTCGCTCCAGGAGCCCTTAAAAAGGGAGCCCTTAAAGGGACGTCAGAGTGATGTCCCTCCCTTGTTGTTGCGCCGTCGACACCCCCTCTGCGCATGCGCGTCTCTCCTCCATTCTCCTCTCCTCCAGTTGTATAAAAGCAAGCGCGCGCTGCGTGCCATTGTTGTTGTTGTAAACGTTATTAGAAATGAAGGCCAATGGCCAGGTGGGGGGTGGGGAAGGAATGGGGAGGACGGAGCACTGTTCTTATGATGCCGGCTAAAAGGGTTCTCTTCAGGAGTCGTGCAGACCACTGCTAAATTGCCCGTACTATGCCGCTTTTTTGGCATAAATGGCGATTTCGAAGAGTGTGTCGTGTGAGAGGGATGTTGGGGCGATGTAGGTTGAGGTGTCGTGGTAAGGGGGGAGAGTGAATGTACGAAATAGAGAAAACTTGGGGCAGTGCCACATGAGGTGGTGGAGATCGGCTGCGATGGAGTGGTGGCAGTAGGGACATCGGGGGGCGTGCTGGGGATAATACCATTGTCGAATGGTCTCTGGTGCCGTACAGGTGTTGGTCAGGAACTTGTTCAAGAAGATCTCTTGTGTTCGGGTCAGGGTGGGGAAGGAGGTGAGGTGACCGGAAGGGGTGAGTGCCTTGAGGCGTTGTTGTTTCAGTTGCTTGAATCTACGGAGCCTGATTGCGGGAGCGAGAGTGGGGTCATCGTCAGGGCAGTTGGGCCTTAGGCGGTCCAAAAAGGGAGGCGCCGGGGGTACATCGGAGGCTATTGTGAGAAGGGCCTCCTGTGCAGCCACGTGAGCTGCGTGGTTTCCAGGAGCGGCTGGTTCATTATCGGGGGTACAGTCAATTCGGACTTGGCAGCCTGATGTTTGGAGCGCAGTGATTTGATGAATAATGTGGTGGACAGAACGGTGGGTGGACATGGGGTGACAAAGTTCTTGGAGAGCTTCATATGCGTCTGTTAGGATGCGAAGGTTGGGGGGAATGGGGAGATGGTAATCGTACATGAAGTAGTCGAGAGAATCGTGGATAGCGATGAGCTCCGCGTCCGTTGAAGTAATATTGGGAATGCAGTGATATTGGGCTCCCATGATGGATAAATTGTCCGGGCTGATCCATGCTGTGCCGACATGTGGGTTTATGTGGCTGGCGTCGGTGTACACGTCAATTTCACACGGTCGTTTAGTTGAGGGAAGGCGTCGGCAGCGTTGCTTTCGAAGCTTGGGGTTACTACGTGCGACGGGTTGAGAGGTGACGGATTGAGTGAAGTGGGGCCGTCTCCAGGGGGGTATTGGGCCTGGAAAATTAGGTACGGGAATATTGCTTCGTTGATCCCACGCGGTGAGGAGCACGCCTTGGTGGGTGAGTTGTCGTTCAAAATTGTATTGATCCGTTTGTTCCTGAATGATGCGGTCGATTGGTTGGAGGGTTCTGCTTGTTGGAGGTTTGCAATTTTTGTATGACGTAGGAGGCCAGTGATTGTGCGTAGGGTGGAATTGTGAAGAACTTGTAGAGTGCGTCGTTGAGTGCAGTTGAGGTCATAATGTGTCCCTCCGTACGAAAGAATGCCCACCGCTACTGCTCTGACGAGGATGGGGATAGCCTTTTGTTTTGCTCTCCCATGTTTGTTTGTGAGCCGTCGGAGGGTGTGCTGCACGAAGTTCTATTTCGGCTTAAGGCGATTAAGCCATATTGTGGGGCTGATTCTTGTTCCAATGTAGACTCTGAGGAGTTTAATTGGTTCCAGTCTGGCTGACACAGAAACGAAGGCGACACCGACTTGAGGTGGCACCTAATCGCTGGGGGGTTGACGGCCGAAGATGGCGAGGAATTCTGTTTTGTGAGGTGCACAGGACAGGCCAAGGTCGGGGAGGACCTTTTCGAGTCCCGTCACTGCGCACTGGAGGTCGGTAATCATGGCGTTTTGATTTGGGTATTGGGATCATTTAGTTCATATTGTCACGAAGCCAAGGAGGACGCAGTTGTCTTGAAGGAGCAACAAGTTTATTTGAGCGAACTTGTGCTCCCCTAACAACTCAAAAGAATACAGAGGCGGCGAAGCAGCGGTCAACAAAGTGACTTGCGTCGGCGAGCATCGCAGAATCGAATGCCCAGGCGTCTGCTCTGCAGGCTTTTAAATGCAGAGCATTTCAGTAACTCACGATGTCACCCGCGTTGACGTCCGTAGTCGTAGTGCGCACCCCTTCCCCTACACTATATAAAAAAAATACTATCCGGCGCATGGTTTCGATCCCTCGACCCTGCGGGCGGAACGCAATGTACATGGTGCTCTACCCACTGCGCCACAAAGCCGACACAGAATGGGAGGCTATGAACGCGCCTTATATCCTTGACTCTTTCAAACTACGTCAAGAAGCTGCTGATACAACGCATTCACTACCACCAACTCCCCAAACACTAAACGTTAACGCAATACACTTTACGATAGTAAACGCAAAATGTGGCAGTGCAACGCGGGCACGTGCGGGGGGGAAAAGCACGAAGAGAACAGAACTCCCCCTGGCGCAGTTTCAGGCAGGGGGCGCGCGAGCACTGCGAAGGTGGGAAATTTGAATTGCATGGGGTGGTAACAGTAAGCGGATAACGGCGGTACAGCCCATTATGGCGAATCCTTGCTCTGCACTTCCGACAGCTTTCACATTGAGTGGAACGACTTTAATTTTTTATCTTTCGGCGCGAGTGTTTCTGGAACCGTCCATTCACATCCAGATCATTGTAGATCACAGACGATTGTTCTGGGCTAGCGACGTTCAGGCGAAACAGTTTGCTTATCTGAATGTGATAGCCCGTGCAGCATAAAAATAAAGAATGGAAGACGCGCTTTGCTTGGAACGCAGATAAAACAGCCGGGCGTGGCCCGGCAGTAAAAACAAGCAATAAATAAGCAAGCCCATACACGGTTCGCGACATTACCCCCCCCCCCTCTAAAAGTGCATCGACCCGGTGCTAAAATAAAAGACAGTCCGAACAAACACCAACAACAACACAAAAAAAGTCCATCATCTTGAATAGTAAGGTTTCAAGCGAACCACGTGGACGAAATCGGGCCGCGTGCGTCGTCGTGACGTTCCGGAATCACCATCGGGGGACACCTCGTAGGTAACTTGGCCGACACGTCGTAGAATTTGGTAGGGTCCGAAATATCGTCGCAGAAGCTTCTCACTGAGTCCGCGTCGTCGGATGGGAGTCCAAACCCACACACGGTCCCCTGGGTGGTACTCGGCGTCTCGGGGTCGGAGGTTGTAGCGCCCGGCATCCACGAGCTGCTGGCGCGCTGTGTGAACTCGAGCCAGCTGGCGGGCCTCCTCCGCACGCTGAAGGCATCCTTGGACGTCGGTGTTGAGGTCGTCGTCTTCTACGTGCGGAAGCACAGCGTCGAGCATCGTAGTTGGCCGTCTTCTGTAAACAAGCTCGAACGGCGTCAGCTGCGTCGTCTCCTGGATAGCCGTGTTGCACGCAAACGTGACATACGGGAGCACTTCGTCCCAAGTCTGATGTTAAACATCAACGTACATTGACAGCATATCTGCGATTGTCTTGTTCAGACTTTCTGTTAGTCCGTTCGTTTGGGGGTGGTACGCCGTCGTTCTTCTGTGATCCGTGTTGCTGTAGCGTAATATTCCTTGCATCAGCTCCGCAGTAAAGGCAGTTCCACAGTCCGTGATTAGGACTTCCGGGGCTCCATGTCGCAGCAAAACTTGGCTTATGAAGAACTTTGCGACTTCCTGTGCAGTGCCCCTGAGAAGAGCGGCGGTCTCTGCGTAGCGCGTCATGTAGTCTGTCGCCACGACAGTCCACTTGTTCTGTGATTGTGACGTAGGGAACGGGCCTAGAAGTTCCATTCCAATCTGTTGAAAGGGCCTCGACGGGACGGCCATCGGTTGCAGAAAGCCGCCGGATCTTGTCGGCGGCGTTTTTCGTTGCTGGCAGTCACGGCAACTCCGAACGTAGTGGGTGACGTCGGATGTAAGGCGGGGCCAGAAGTGCTTCGCCTTGATTTTTGCAATAGTGCGAGCTTTGCCGAGAAGTCCGGAAGACGGGTCGTCGTTGCACGCTTCCAAAATTTCGTCACGGAGCTCTGCAGGGATGACAAGTAAGTAATCCATTCTCGTCATGGGGCTGAAATTCTTCTTCACGAGGACGGAGTTTTTGAAGCTGAATGCTGGCAAGTTCCGCTTGAACGCCCTAGGCACGGTGACATTTCATGCTTCGAGGTAGTCGATCATGATGCGCAAGTCGGGGTCGGCACGCTGCTGGGCGGCTAGGTCGCTCTCCGTAACTACTCCGAAGAACGCGCTTTCTTCATCGTAGTCTAGTGGTGGAGGGTCGACGGGGGCGCGGGACAGGCAGTGTGCGTCGGAGTGTTTCCTGTCTGATTTTTAGATGATTGTAACGTCGAACTCTTGCAGGCGCAAGCTTCACCGCCCAAGATGGCCAGAGCGGTCCTTGAAATTCTCGAGCCAACATAGCGCATGGTGGTCTGTGACAACGTTGAATGGTCTACCATATACGTACGGGCGAAATTTTGAAATGGCCCATATAATTGCGAGGCACTCTTTTTCAGAGTCTCAGTAATTTTTCTCCTCCTTTGACAGACCACGGCTGGCAAAGGCGATTACTTTTTCGCTACCGCTTTCCTTTTGGACGAGAACGGCAACCAAGCCTATATCGCTGGCGTGGGTGTGCATTTCTGTTTCGGCGTTTTCGTCGAAATGAGCGAGCACGGGGGGGCTTTGCAGGCGTTTTTGCAGCTCGCAGAATGCCTTTTCTTCGTCGTTCTCCCAGCTAAAAGGCGTTCTATCTTTGGTCATTCTAAAAGGCGTTCTATTTGACTCAGTCGCAACCCTAGCAGTCATTCAGGCATTACGGAACCAGGGGGTAGATGAACATTGTGTCAGAATACTAGAGGATATCTATAATGGCTCTACAGCTACCATCATCCTCCACAGGGAGAGCAGTAAAATACCTATAAAGAAGGGTGTCAGACAAGGAGACACAATCTCTCCAATGTTATTCACAGCATGCTTACAAGAAGTATTCAGAACCTTGGATTGGGAACAGGTGAGAGTAAGGGTTAATGGAGAATACCTCAGTAACCTCAGATTTGCTGATGACGTTGCCTTGCTAAGTAACTCGGGGGATGAATTGCAAAGCATGCTTTCCGCACTGGGGAACAGAGTAGAACCGTGGGCCTGAAAATTAATATGCAGAAAACTAAAGTAATGATCAATAACCTCGGGACAGCACAGCAGTTTGAGATAGATGGTGAGGCAGTGGAAGTGGTAAGCGAATATATGTACTTAGGCCAAGTTGTGACCCCAGATCCCAACCATGAGGCAGAGATAATTAGAAGGATCTGAATGGGGTGGGGTGCATATAGCAGATATTCTCAGATAATGAATAGCAGCCTACCATTGTCGCTGAAGAAGAAAGTCTATGACAGCTGCATCTTACCGGTACTCACCTACGGGGCAGAAACTTGGAGGCTCACTAAGAGTATCCGACTTAAATTGAGAACGACTCAGCGGGCAATGGAGCGGAAAATGATAGGTGTAACATTAAGGGACAAGAAGAGAGCGGAGTGGGTCAGGGAGCAAACTGGTGTTAAAGACATATTAGTAGAAATCAAGAAGAAGAAATGGACGTGGGCAGGGCATGTAATGCGAAGGCAAGATAACCGCTGGTCATTAAGGGTAACAGAGAGGATCCCTAGAGAAGGCAAGCATTGCAGGGGGCGGCAGAAAGTTAGATGGGCAGATGAGATCAAGAAGTTTGCGGGGATAAATTGGTCACAGTTGGCACAGGACCGAGGTAATTGGAGAATAATGGGAGAGGCCTTTGCCCTGCAGTGGGCGTAGATAGGCTGGTGATGATGATGATGATGATCTTTGGTCAACCGTGTGAGTGGCTCTGCAGTGCGGGCGAAGTTTGCGACGAAGCACCGGTAGTATGCGCACAGTCCGAGAAATCTTCGCTCGCCCTTCTTATCTTTCGGCCTTGGGAAGTTCCCAATGGCCGAAGTTTTTGCCGGGTCAGGTAGGACTCCCGCGGAGTTGTCGACGTGGCCCAAGAACTTCAGCTCCTCATACGCGAAACGACACTTTTCAGGCTTCAGCGTTAACCCCGATGTAAGAATGGCCTCGAGTACAGACTCCAACCTTGCAAGGTGTTCGTCGAAATTCAGGGCGAAGACCACAACGTCGTCGAGGTATACGAGGCAAGTGTGCCACTTCAGGACAGTGTCCATACAAACAAAGTAAAAACAAACAATAAATAAGCAAGCCCATACATGGTTCGCGGCAATATAGTAATATCGTCGGCGTAGATAGTAAAGCGGCTCTGGACCCAGTGGTGATCCGTCTTGCTATTCTGGTCATGGCTAAGTTAAATAGAGTTGGGCCAAGTATGGAGCCTTTGTGGTACACCCCTGTCAAGGTAAAAGACTCGGGGAGACCAACTGGGGTAGGTTCCGTGTAATAGAATGGGGCGAGCTTCAAGGAAGTTTCGGATCCAGGTTTGAGCTTTCTGGCTGGGAAATGCCTCAGCAAGTTCTTCAAGGATTGCTTGTTGGATAATGGAGTAGAAGGCTTTCTGTAAGTCTAGTGCGAGAAGGTAGTCGGGGGGTTGTCGGGAGTATTTCCGGTTAATCACCCATCTGAGGAGCCAGAGGCTGTCAGCGGTGCTGAGATTAGGGCGAAACCTTGTTTGTGAGGAGTGAAAATATGGTCTTACCAATTCAAGATAGTGCGCGATTCGGTTATAGATGAGCCGTTCTATTAGTTTAACATAACGCGAGTAAGGGATATCGGTCGGAGATGCGAGAAGTCGTCGGGGGTTTGTTGCTTCTTGTTTGGTTTCGCTATTGGAAATATGAGCGGCAGTTTCAGGTGGTTGGGGACGAGTCCGGTTTCCCACGAGTGATTGAGCTGTTCTAGGAGGTGTAGCTGGGCTGGTTCAAATCAAATCAAATCAAATCAAATCAAATATTTTATTTCCAGAATGAATTGTGGACGGTTCCCCTACTAAAAGCTGTGAATCAGCTTGACGAAGGACAGGGAACCGTTCCATTATATAGCAGCCAGCGTAAATAGCGTAAACACACCAGTGTACAGTGCTTGATAGCAGGCCGGCAAAGAAACACACCGGAAAGAAAAAAAATAAGAAAAAAGCAAGGGATGGAAGGTAAGGAAAAAAAAAGAGAATCATTGAGTAATTGTTGGTTAAACATGAGTTAAAATATATACACATACATATATACACATCCACACACATATATATATACATATATATACCCATATATACATGCACATATACATGCACATGAACACATACATAAGCGCGCCTGTAATGGCATATGAACAATACACAGCATTATACGCAATAGCAACACAGCTTAACACAATGCTGGCGAAAATACACAACGAGGTGTAATCATATCATCACAGTGTTATATAATGCCATAAAACACAGACACTAAAAAAAATTTTTTTCTGCAATAAAATGAATGTAAACAGGTAGATTGTGTAGGTGAATCCATTGAATTCCATCGTGACCAGGGGCGGATTTGGCCCTTCGTTGATGGAGCGCTGTAGTGAGTTCAGCAAACGAGAATGGGCTTTCAAATTCAGGCACTGGGTCGTGTATAGTAATATTTGGGAATGGTTGCGGAGGAGTAAGTGAAACGTGAGGTAAGAAGCTGCAAAGGAGAGTTTCTTCAGTTAGGGAGAAGTTCTTACTGGTAAGCGTTAGAGTTGCCACTATTGGTGGGCGGCGAGTTTTTTGTCATCAAGGCTGCAATGACGTTTCAACAAAGAACTGAGTCCAGGGAGTCTGCCGAGGTCGCTGTATAATGCCGCCCAGTTGTCGGCGGCCAGTTGTTTTTGATAAGCCGTAATCGTTCTGTATTGGTAACGTATGCGACATAGAAGGGAATGTATTCTGCTGGAAGTACGCTAGAGTTGCGTGAAGTACTCCATGCGCTTCCATAAGTTGGTCAAGTGGTTGTCAAAAGGAGGGGAAGTTTCGTCGCAAGTTATGGTCTCTACTGAGGCAAAGTACGAGTTCCTAATTATGCCAGTCATTTCCTCCAGTGAGTACGGGGGATCGTATTGTAGAAGCGTCACTTGGAAAGTGGCCCAGTTCAAATGAAAGCGAGTAGTCTGACTGTCTCGTATGCGTTTTTCTGAAAGAGTTATGAGTAATGGAAGGTGATCACTACCCCAAGTAGTGGAGTAGGGGGCGCTGGTCTTCACAAGGCCCGGGGAAGGCCATGTTAAGTCAGGGGTGGTGTCGGTATGATAGCGATAAAGGGCGATCCGAGTAAAATAGGTGGTATCATTGATAAGATGAACGTTGGCCACTTCGGTAGAATCGAGGAGGTATCTTGCCCTACCGGAGTTCGTGGGATAGCCCCAGGTAGTATGGGGGAGTTAAAATCACCTCCGATGAAAATGGGGGTGGAAGGGTACCTATTCATTTCGAATATTTTGGAGCCATGAGAAAGCATCTGAGCATGTTTGATATCCGGGGCGGTAGTAGGTGGAGACCAGGATGAGCTTCTTAACCCTGGGAGGATACGCGATGATTGCGACAACTTCGTAGAGGGGGGAGGAAGAAAGCGGCAAAGGCAACTGAGTAGCTGGGACGGAGTATCAAGCAGGATAGCTGAATGGCCAACAACTTGGGAGTTGCGTGGAGTAGAAGGATTGCTTAAGACGTTGTATGTATCCTGGCAGCTGAGGGGTGGTGAGGGTTTCTTGAAGTAGGAGGGCGATTGGTTTGATGTATTTTAATTTGGCTGCGATTACTGTCTTGGCGGTTGAAAAGCTTCCGAAGTTCCATTGAAGAATGGTGGGAGGGTTATAGGTCATGGTGTGGGTCGTGGTGGGACTTTGCGAGGGGGTTCAGGTATGGGTTCCGAAGGTCGGACGTTGGTGATGACTTGATGGAGGAGGTCTCGGTCGGATTTGCCGAAGCTGTCCATCGAAATACTCATGCATACGACGACCATCCTCCAAGCGTGCGAGGCGTTCCTGATGTACTTCGGTTCGAATAGTTTGAAGCGTTTGAGTTTGTTGGGGATCGTTTTTTGATTGAGAATTAGTGGTTTTCTTGTAACTGGAGCTGCGGTTGCGGCGGGGGGCTGGAGTACCAGTGTGAAGCGTTTGAGTATGTTGGGGATGGTTTTTTGATTGAGAACTAGTGGTTTTCTTGTAACTGGGGCTGCGGTTGCAGTGGGGGGCTGGAGTACCAGATCGGTTTGCTTGAGAGGTAAACGATGTTTTCGTTTTAGTTGAATGGGCTCGCTTGAGGTCAGCAATTTGTGCTTTGAGTTTCATATTTTCAGCGCGGAGAGCATTTAACTGGTTTAGGATTTCGGTGAATTGGGAACTTTTGTCCGTTGCTTTGAAAGAAGTTTTGGGATCGTTTTTAGGAGAGAGAGAGAGAGAGAGAGAGAGAGAAAACTTTATTTAGTGGCCCGATAATGTTCAGAGGGTCAGCGGTTGAGCCCAGCTTGGACCCGACGGTGGCCCCCTGTGGCCGGGCCGTTCATGGAGGGGGTTGCTGTGGCGGATCTCGCTGAAGCACTGGAGGTCCCGCACGGATCGCTAGAGCGACAAGCGCCTTCTGGATGTCCTTATTGGGGCTGAGCAGCGTGGCCTCCCAGTCTGATTCGTTGTGAATAAAATTGTCGGTCTGCACAGTGGGGCACTGCCATAACATGTGTTGCATGTTGGCCCAGACTCCGCAGGATGGACAGAACGGGCTGTATAAGCTAGGGTGTATTCTGCTGTACAGTGCTGGGGAAGGAAGGGTGTTCGTCTGGATTTGACGTAGTGTGGTCGCTTCGTATCGAGTGAGTGAGGCGTGCGGGTGTGGGTAAATGCGTCTAGCGTCCTTGTAGTAAGCTAGGACATCTTGAAAGCTAAGGAGGGGTGCTGAAAGCAGAGTAGTGGCCGGATGATCTGACGCCTGGATGGTGAGCTCGCAGGCCAGGTCATGAGCCACCTCATTCCCCTCCAGGCCCGAGTGGGCGGGGGTCCAAAGGAGACGTATGGGAGGTAAGTGCGGGGTCTCGGGGATGGTGCGTAGTATGCGAGCAGCCGGGGGACTGCACTTGCCGTTCGTAATGTTTCGCAGGGCGGTCTGAGAGTCAGTTACGATGATTCCAGGAGAGGCACTGCAAGCGATTTGTACAACCGCAAGGGCGATGGCTGCCTCTTCTGCGTCTGTGATGTCGCCATAGGGCAAGGTGCATGCGACTTCCTGGTTATTGGGAAAGTTAGATGTGGCAGCGCAAAGGGCGGGGCGTCCTTTATATGGGGAGGCGTCCGTATACCACACATGTGAATGGGTCTTGAGGAGGCGGGTGAGGTACCTCGTTCGTGCCCGGCGCCGACCGTCTTGCGAGCCCGCTTGCATGTTGTTGGGAAGAGGGGGCGCTTCTATCACCGCTTGTAAAAAGGCAGGCACGGGTTGCGCAGAAGAGTGTTCAAATGGGACCGTGCGGCCGAGCCGTAGTAGGATTTTTCTGCCCATAGGCGTGAGTTTGAGGCGGTGCATGTGAGAAGTGCGCTGAGCCTCGATGAGCTCATCAGCTGTATTATGGATGCCAAGCTCCAGAAGGCGGTGGGTAGGGGCCGTTCCGGGAATTCCTAGCACCTGCTTGTAGGTACGGCGTAGAATTATATTGAGCTTTTCTGTTTCAAGTCGAGTCAGCAGGAGATAGGGGGTGGCATAAGTTATCTTGGAGAGTATGAAGGCTTGCACGAGGCAAAATAGAGTGTGTTCAGAAATTCCCTGCCGCCGATTAGCTACCCGAGTAAGCATGCACCCGAACTGGGTGGCATGAACATCGAGGCGGCGGATGGTTTCTGAGTTGAGACTGTTTGCTTGAATGTGCATCCCCAATATCCGAATAACGGGAACCTGAGGTATGGGCGTTCCGCTGCTAGAGTATAACTGAATGCTCTGGTGGGGTGGAGGGGTGTACGGCCTGGGTAGATGACTAACAATTCAGATTTTTGTGGAGAGCACTGTAGCCCCTTGCTGTTGGCGTAGCATTCCACTGTCCGGATGACGGCTTGAAGGGCGTCCTGGATGTCGTCGTCTCTGCCTCCGGCTATCCATAGAGTAATATCGACCGCGTATAAGCTGTGTCGGAGATTAGGTATCTGGGATAGGGCTGGCGGGAGATCCCGCATCGCCACGTTAAATAGGAAGGGCGAGAGCACTGATCCTTGGGGAGGCCCCACATCGCCCTGCAGGATGGAATCGGTTTTGAGGTCCCCGATTGCAAGGCGTGCCGTACGGTGAGATAGAAAATCCTGTACGTAGTTGTAGGCTCTTGGGCCGACGTTCATGTCCGTGAGGCCGCGTAGGATGGCGTCATGGGCTACATTATCAAAGGCACTCTTGAGATCCAAACTAAGGACGGCCCGCGTGTCCCGTGGCGAGGTTCCGGTGCCCAGTATGATGTCATGGTGTAGCTGTATCAATGCGTCCTGTGTGGAGCGTACATGGTTTCGGGGAGTAATTGGTGTGTTTCCACATATTCAGTAAGACGGTGGAGAGCCATGTGCTCGAACAACTTCCCTAAGCATGATGTTAGCGAGATGGGACGAAGGTTCTCGATTTTCAGGGGCTTTCCTGGTTTTGGGATGAATACGGTTATCGCACTTTTCCAGTAACCCGGGACCACCCCGTCTGTCTAGCATTTGTTGAAGTAGGCTGTGAGTGCCGTGACAGAGGCGTCGTCCAAGTTCCGAAGTGTCTTATTGGTGATCCCGTCGGATCTAGGTGCCGATTGCGTACGTAGTTGGGCCATGGCTCTGCGGGGGTCAGACTCTGTGTACGGTGCATCAAGCGTCGGATTGGCTGTGCCGTGATATGTGGGTGCAACTGACGGGGGCGCTTCAGTAATGTAGCGGGCTCGGAGCGCTGAAAGGAGTTGCTGGGGCTCGTCTGGATATTGGTGCAGGAGTTTGAGAAGTTCCTGTCGTTGGGATGTTCTGCTCTTGGTGTCGTCAATGAGATGACGGAGTACATGCCAAGTGCGTGAGGCACTCATATTAGTTCCCAGATGTTGGCAGAATGAGTACCATTGCTGTGCCGTTACGTGAGCGGCGTGTTTCTCTATCTTGCATTGAAGTTGTACAATTCTACGGTGGAGCGCCCTGCTACCCGGTCGGGCACGGTACCATCGCTGGAGGCTAGATTTGGCTTTCCACAACCGTAGCAGACGGGAGTCCGCCTGTTTGATCTGAGCTTCCTGTGGTATTGTGCGGGTGTGGTGTTGAACGTCCTGACGTAGCTGGGCCACCCATTCTGAGATATTCTCTATGGGCTGAGCGAGTTCGGTGCCCTGCAGTCGCGCCTTGCGGAACTCCGGCCAGTCAACGAGTTGCTGAGTAACGCCAGCCCGACGTCTGCATAGCGGCGTCTCTCAGTGAATGCTCAGGATGTAGTGATCACTACCCAGGTCGACCCTAGTGTTGGTCCAAGTAATGGAACCGTGATGATTTCGAATAAAGGTGAGGTCGGGGGTGGTGTCCTGTGTGGTACTCGTACCCCGCCTTGTGGGTTGCATCCGATCGGTCAAGAGCGTAAGACGCTCTTGTTGTGCATCAAGCCATAAGCGGGTGCCCTTCGCGGTGTTCCGTCCGTAGCCCCATTCTGTGTGTGGGGCATTGAAGACGCCCAGGACAAGGAGCGGGGAATGATGGCCTGCCAGATCGGCCGCACGTCGAAAAAGTTTAGAAAAACGGTGAGCCTGACGGGGGCTGCTGTACGTATTAAGTATAAAGACGCTGCTCTTGCGCTGGCCCGTGGTGAAAACCAGTTCCACCAGCACGTGATCGGCCCCCTCGACTCCCATGACATGTTGTATAACTGGGATATTGCGACGGACAAGCGTGGTGACCAGGTGGTGGGGGCGGCTGGCAGGGACAGTATCTAACGGGGCAAAGGAACGGTAGCCTGCGAGTTTGGAGGTGCCATATGTCTCTTGTAATGCAATAAAATCTGGTACAGCGTCGTTCCCCACTGCATTTAGGTGCTGTTGAAGGACGTCGCGCTTCTTTCGGTAGCTTCTGCAGTTCCATTGCCAGATAATTATGCTGCTATACGGTCGTCGGTTATCTTGTCCCATGTTAATCCCCGAGAGTATTCTTAGGTAATGCAATATGCTCTAGGAATGTGCTTGTGTTGGGCTCAGGGGTGGGACGCATGTACGGCTTGTGCTTAATTGGGCCGCCGCCCCCGGAGACCGGCTGGCTCTGCGTGTTTTCTAGAACCGAGATTCGGGCTTTCATGGCTGAGAATTCTTTTGCGATAGTATTGGTGAGATCTCTGATCATGCCCTTGAGCTCCTCCAGGTGGTCGTTCATTGCGCGTTCGGTTTTCTGTTCGAATTGCTGTAGTTTAGAGTCCACGACTTGCTCAGTTGTATACTGAGCATCCTTGGGTTTAGCATCAAGTCCCTTACGACGTTTGGAACACTGTATAGAGGCAATTTCGGGCTCCGAGTCGGCGGGTGTGGGTATGTCGCTGGGGAGCTCACTGCGTGCAATTTCAGATGGGGTGTGTCGGGCTGACTCGGAAGGAAGTGTAGTAGTGGTGTCCATGTTCTCCTTGGACGAGAGCTGTCCTGCCGCCTGTCGGGCGAGTTGTGTACGTAACTGAGTGTTCTCTTCCACTAGGAGTTCAATCATTTGCCTGAGCTTAACTAATTCTTGCTGTACCGGGTCTACCTTATGTACGTGCTGTGTGGACTGGGAGGCCAATTGTGCCCAGCTCACCTTGGGGGGCGCAGCGGAGCTTCTAGCGCCTGATGCTGGAAACCGGATCTGGCGTCGGCCGGAGCAGCTCCACTGGCGAGTGGGAGACGAGGTGGGATGTCGAGCGGTAGACAAGCTCTGGCGCTGTTCTGGAGGAGGGCTGTGCTGGCGTCCACTAGGTTCAGGCGTCGGAGAGCGTCCGAGCTTGACGAGGCCCCCCTTGTTTGTAGATCTTCGCTTACAGCGGGAGCGGTGCTGAACCCCTTGGGGTGCAGCGGGGCCTGCGAAACGCGGGACGGAGGTTGAACGGCCTCGTGGGTTGCCTGAGGTATCCCGGTCCTTGCTGTGAAATGATCGTCTGGGAGTGTGCTTTCGGTGTCGTTTTTAATCCCAGCGGCGTCGTTGCAATAGGTAGGGGGTGCTATACCGCTGTTTGCACGTTTTGTCGCCCGTCTTGTGGTCTAGGCCAGAGATGGCGCAACGTGGGGTGCAAGGATGGACAGGAGTTGGATCGCGAAGACCACATACCGGGCAGACTTCGAGAGTATAATTGTCTGGTTTGGGGCAGACGTCGATACGGTGTCCATATGCTGCGCATCGCTCACAAACTTCGTGCTTTTTCGTATGCAGATAGCATTTGTATTCAGTCCCACGGTAATAGACGTAGTAGCGGACGGTGCCACCCTCGAAAGCGATAATCACTGAGCGGGACGTGCCGAGGCGTCGGGCTTGCAGGACGGTAGGGTTGCGGCTGTTGACGAGACTGCGGGTGAAGGCGTCGGCGTCATCAGTATCCGGAATATTGTGTATGACGCCCTTCGCCGTACCTTCGGGTGGGGCCGTGTAGGCGCGCACTGCATGAGTTCGGTCCCCCAGACGAAGCGAGTCAATGCGCCCGCTCTGGTCAAGCTAGGTATGCTGACGACGATGACGTTGCGGAGGTTGTTAATGCGTAAGGTGTCGGCTAGCACTTCTTCCCGATTCACGCCGGCTGCGTTGCGGATGCTGTCGTGGAGCACGGCGTGGCTGCATCGTTGTAAGTCGAGATTATTCTTCGGGTGGAGAATGATTTTCACGTCGGTCGGTGGAAGTTCCGGAGCTCGACGCTCTTGGCGACGGCCGCGAGACTTGGAGCGAGGGCGGCCATCTTGCCTGCCTCTTCTGGCATCGACGTGGTAGCCGGCACCATGTTGTCCTTTGTTCGGTGACGTTAGGGTTAGCTGGGCCAGCTCACGGCGGCCTCGTCGGCGGTAGCTTTCGATCCAACCCGCAGCATTATTATAATCTTCAGGTGAGATAGACTCACCCTCGATCTCGGCAGTCGGCATGTCGGCGGCTGCTTCAGATGGTGGAGCTCTGCGAGCGGTGTCACGTAGCCGTGGCGGCGAGCACGGCTGCCTCGCTGGCGGTCACACTGCTGACTACGCTCAACTTATGCTGCTCACCGTAATAAAAATCACCTCGCCGGGTAGCGGAAGACTTGCGGAAGACGATCGAGTGATCCGCGGCTCAATCGAGGTAGATAAATGCCACTGGGAGTTAATTAGACGCGGAGCCGTTGAGATGCGACTGCTCGTCATGCACCCTACCGGCGGCCCCTCGTTTTTAGGAATATTTTGTTTGAAACGGTCAGCCCGTGAGATGCCTTGAGCTTTCTGCATTTTACTAGCGAAAATTACGCCCACCTCCCCTCGCGGGAACCCTGTGTAGATGCGACGCATCGTGGGTTTCCCTGGGCGTTTCCGTTGGGTTGATTCTCCCATCGCGTGAAACGTGCCATGAACGCGTACGATGCATTTCCGTCTACTACGGGGTGCACGTCGCCTTGCAGCCTCATGTCGGAGGTGCTAGCAGTTCTGTTATTGGGCTGACCGGTGCTTGTTGCGGTTGCGCCGACCATCGCGATAGAAGGCTTGTTAGTCTCCATTCAAAGCAGCGTTGGACATCGGTGCACCGGCGCTGGAACGACGGAGCGGAGAAGCGCAGGTACCGCGTTGTATACCGCCGCATAAGGGTGAGGGGAATGAGAGAGAGCAGCGCATGCGCATGCGTTAACGGAGCGCTAGCGCGCACCGACGCACAGCTGGCATTGCAAGGAGCGAGCGCTAACCGGCAGATAACGCTGCGGTGAGAGCGGCGGAGAGCGCATGCTCAGCTGGCGCGGACAACGACGACGACGCCGGATGGATGGAGGGATGCACGCATGCATAGACAAGGCGAGTGAATGAGATGCAGTCGCATGTAAAAAATATACACGCACGAAGAATAAATGCACAGGACACTCGCTAGACTGCAACTGTAGTCTAAGACTAAGTAGACTAAGTTGTAGTCTAGCGAGTGTCCTGTGTACTTATTCTTCGTACGTGCCTATTTTTCACTAGTAAAATGCAGTCAGGTAACCAACTAGCCCAACTTTATGCCTTAACTGTGAGCCTTGAGATTTGTCCTGGTTGGGAGAGTTCGAGCTTGTTGTGGGGACGCGGCCAGGGCATGTGGGATTCAGCGAGATGTGGCCAAATTCATCACAAACGACACAGGATATGGATGGTTCGCAGTCGTCTTCATCGGGATGAGTTTTGCCGCAGCAGCGGCAGACGGTTTGGGAAGGGCAATATTTGGAAAGGTGGCCTATATTGTGGCAGTTGTAACATACCATGCGGCGGGGTTGGTAGGGGGACACTTTTACTATGGCCATGTTGTATGTGATCACTTTTTGAGGAGCAGGTGAGTCTAAAGTAACAACGGCCTTATTAGTGCGGCCTAGTCGGTGGCAGTTGAGGATCGGTGCTTGTTTAGAACGAAGCCACTTTTTGATTTCATCGTTGGAATCGCCAGGTTCTACATCGATGACTCCACGTGTAGAGTTGGGGCGGTAGAGACAAGGTCTGATCTCGACGGGCAGCGTGAAGGTTGCTCCGGCATGGGGAACTTGTATTTGTGTGACCGTGAGCAGTCGCTGCATGTGTATTTCATCGTACGTGGGGATGTGGAGGCAGTTTCCGAGGGTATCATATCTGTGGGAGGCGAGCTCAGCTAGATATGATTGGGGGGCAGTGTTGCCGATCAGGTGAGCGAGGGCGTGTTAGGGGATGTTGTTGACACTAAATTTGGAGAGCGGCCTTAGTACGAGCAAGAAGCGGGGTCTGCTCACTCGGTCTGTTGTGTTGATCGGGCGTTGTGCGGTAGAGCTGCGCTGCCACGTTAAGTACGTGAAGCGGGGATCTTGGTCTTGAGGTTCCCTAATGGCTGGAGTTCCTTGGTTGACTTCGGTGGTATCTGCTGCGGTGTCGCGCATATTTATGTCCTGGGGGCTTAAGGGTCGGCTCTGGATGCTCACGGTGACTGACGTGGAGGGGTGGCTAGGCGGTGCAGGAGGCATGGGTTCGGACACTGGAGGAGCGGTCGATGCTTCTTGAGATGCTGGCAGCACCCGTTGGTTCGAGTAATGCAGCAGTGGCGGGCGAAGCAACGGCGGCGGGGCCGACGACGACATGCCGCCGGAACGGAGGCGTTAGGCCTAACGGCCAAAGCCTCGAAGAGTAGGGCTTGCCGGGAGTCGGACAGGGCGCTATAGCGCGGCGTTCAGTCTGCTCCGAGACACCGCCGGCGCCGGTTCTACCCCGGTGTGGAACCTACACGGAACCCACATGCTTTGCATCACCACATAGTTCCCTTCGGGGAGATGGTGTAATTTTTTTTATTTTCGTTCTTAGTGGATCTGAAATGCGAAACCATTGAGTTTGCCTGGAGTTCTGAGCTTCCTTCTCTAGTTTTTCTGCTCGTCAATTTTCCACCTTCGGTTGTAATAGGCAGCCGCCTAAGGGAGAAATGGCGCTTAGTTCACGACCCGCCTTGGAGGGCCATCCATCACGTGTAACGCAAAACCTCCGCAGCGTCCTCCGCTAACACGCAGTCACCCCTAGGCCCCAGCTTGCGGGCCCGAAACCTATTTTACTTTGCCTCAGAAACATGCAGCCTTCTTCCTCCACCGCGGAATATATCGGTTAGGGTGCCCTGCAAGCAATTACGAGGTCACCATCGATAAATATTTGCGTCTTGGCGGTCACACGCCGCTCATTTGCGATGTCAAAGCCCTCACGCTCCAGCCACTTTGTCAGGATTCGATGACCTGTAAGAGGAAAGGAACAGCGGAAGAATTTTTGCTCACACGCTGTGCCTGAGATTAGGCACGCATTTCCTTAAAACTGACACAGGTAATTTGTAACTCGAATATAACTTCTCTCAGGGGATTTATTCCAGCTTCTGCACCGCTTGGATTGCTCAGTGCTATGACATCCGGCCGTAAAGCACAACAGAGAACATTCGCGCGAAATTCAAAATTGAAAATACAACCCTTCAGGTAGACCACTAAAGGGCGACGTCGACAGATGAGCTTCTGGTGTGTTTTCCGCTTTATTCGAGGCTTATATGCCTAGGGTTGAATGTATTTTCCAGGAACCCGAATGAGCTCGGCATCCACGTGTTTCGATTGCGAGCCATTCTATAAAGCAAGGCATTAGGTAAGCAGCATCCCGATGTCTGTGCTACCACCAAGACGTCTCCACCATAGTGACTCATTAATCAAAACAAAATTTCGAAATCAAGCTCATACTTCTTGGTCATGAACTACACATCTTGAGTGGATTGGTAATAAGAAACACCATTTGGAAGATTAAAACATGACATAGACCTAGGGCTTCAAATTTATGGGGTTCTTTTTTGGCAAAATTCGCAGGGTGTTTTTCGAAGTTATTGGGCCCTATTCTTAACTGCACAAATTCCCAGGCATTTCGCCATGTTTTTTGCGTAAGCACAACGTAAGCAATCCGTGACGTGATGCACGTATAGCTCTGACGACGTGTAGTATAATTTGACGCATCTCTTATAAAGATCACAACTAAGGTGTCAAATATTGCCCATAAATGATATAAAAACCCTTGGCATGTATTATAAAAATTTAGACGGTAGCTGATGTTGCAAGGGAAACACATTTCTGCAGGTCGAAATTGACGTCAACACGCCAGGGCGATCGAGTAATGTTGATCTAAACGCGAGTGAAAGGGGTATGTTGAATGTCCTATACACACAATAATGTCCTATACACACAAGTAAAACTCTGTTATCGCCCTTTATTATCCTGTGTTTTCAAAAGAAGAACAAGTTCCTTTCTGCGCTTTGTTATAGAATATTTTTAACTACGTGTGTACAGGGTGTTTTCTACTAAGTTGTACTGCGCATATATGTATTCCTTTCCACCACCAATGTCCCCATGTGTAACTTGAAATGACGTTTTTTTGTACATTCTCTTCTTTTTCTCTTTAGTGACATATACCGTGTTATTTGTTGTTCCGTTCATTCAAAGTTTGATGTTCCCTTACAGTTCTGTCGCGACACTCACCCTTTGTTACCCCCCTTACAAAATGCGCTGCAACAAGGGCCTGTAAGGTACTTTTAAATAAATAAATAAAATAAAGAAAATAACCCAATCTTTTTTTACCGTATCTGTTTCTTTCTTTCAGTCCCTTTAGTAACATAGTTGAGCTCTCTGCTTCAATGCAAGCTTTGTAGAGTTATCACCTTCCCGGCCGCCAACGCCGCCGCGCTATCGTCTGCTGCTAGGTTACAAGTTCAAGGCGTGATCACATAAAAAGACGGCCGCGACGATCGCTTGTATGGCACATACGAGCAGCGAAGCACTACGTCTGGTAAGCGGGGAGCGTGCCGATGTCGCCGATTCACTCACTTGTCAAGTTCAACTTGAATGAGGGGCCCTATTCTCGACTGCACAAATTCCCAGGAACTGAAGAATTTGGCGGAAGTCTTTTCTGATTGGCGTTCAATTTTGGTCCCGTGCTTCCGATTGACAAAGCGGTTGTGAGTGCGTTCGTCATTTTGACGTTTCATGACGTTTGCTGTCAATAGTTAAAAGTTGGCCTTTTTTTTCTTTATTGAACGCGCATAATTCTTCGCCGACAATGCAAAACTAGACTAAATTCACTGGACATGACAACGTAGGCCTGTCTTTGCTATTTAATAACAATACTGCTTGTAATACACGCCCTGTGTGTGATTGGCTGAAAAGGAGTGACGTAATTTAAATGTTTGGCGGGAACGATCACGTCACACATTTGCAACTTCATCGTGCGGGAAAGTGACGTAATGTTTCCTAACAGCTTGAAAAGGGCGGCTTCTTTTGCCGCGAAATAGGGCAGAACATTTCGCCGACCTTCGGCGCCACGAAATGTCCAGGAATTTGCAGCAGGCGGAGTTTCGCATGACGCGCGGTTTAAAGCATATTTTCTACCCAAAGAAATAATAGTTTCAGCTGTTTCCAAGTCTGTGATCACGGAGCATACAATTAACGTGCAGTAGTTTTATTTTATGTTTGCAATAAAATAAAACAATTTTGCTTGGCGTAAGCGCAAAATAAGAGGGCAGTACAAGCCTCTCCATGAGAAAGAGAACCCAATGCATGGCATTTGTCCACGCTCTTCCTAGTAAGGTGCTGGGTCACATGATCGAAGTCAAGAGAAAAATAACAATTGAAAGAGACTCTTTTGTTCAATACAGCTGTATTGAACAAAAGAGTCGAGCTTGACGAATGAGCGAATCGGCGACATCAGTGCGCTGCGCGGTTTTCAGGCGTAGCGCTTCGCTGCTCTTATTTGTCATACAAGCGATGGTCACGGCCGTCTTTTTAAATGCAGAGCATTTCTTTAACTCACGATGTCACCCGGCGTTGTCGGCGTGCCTCGGCGTCCGCAACAGCTGTTCCAGGTACGCCCTCTCCCCACCCCTCCTCTCCCGCATCACGCTACCCTCCTCGCTCTCAACAACAGGTCCGCACCCCTCCCCCTACACTATATAAAAAAATAATACGTACTTACCGGCGCCTGGTTTCGATCCCACGACCCTGCGGGTGGAACGCAAGGTACATGGTGCTCTACCCACTGCGCCACAAAGCCGACACAGAATGGAAGGCTACGAACGCGCCTTATATCCTTGACTCATTCAAACTACGCCAAGAAGCTGCTGATACAACGCATTCACTACCTGTTGGCGCAACGCGAGGTACATGGTGCTCTTCCCACTGCGCCACAAAACCGACACAGAATGGAAGGCTACGAACGCGCCTTATATCCTAGACTCATTCAAACTACGTCAAGAAGCTGCTGATACAACGCGTTCACTGCCACCAACTCCCCAAACACTAAACGTTAACGCAATACACCCACCCCCTATGCGATGCATTTACTTGAGTCCCCCTCGCGGGGAGATGGGCCCTTTTTCTGTGATCACGCCATGAAATTGTAACATAGTACCAGACGATAGCGTGGCGGCGGTGGCGGCCGGGAGGTGATAACGCAACAAAGCTGGCATTGAAGCAGAGAGCCCAAATATGTCACTAAAAGCGATTGAGAAAAATAAAAATAAAAGTGAAAAAATCGTGTTATGTTCTTTAGCTCACCATCCGTCTTTCGCTCGCTTTGGATCGACGTTACTCGATCGCCTTGTGATGTTGACGCCAATTTTGACCTTCGGAAATGTGTTTCTCGTGCCAGCCTCAGCTACCGTCTTGATTTTTTTAGTACATGCGAAGTGTTTTTATATCTTTTATGCGCAATATGTGATACATTGGTTGCTCTCTTTATGAGTGAAGCGTCATAGTTTGGAAAGGGTTTGCAGCGTGCCTGTGAAACGTCACCTCCGTGATAAACAGGCGCACCGACTATCAGCTGCAGTTTAACGAGAAAAATTACGTCCATCTTTCCGCGAGGGAACCCTGATGTGATGCGACGTATCAGGGGGGAGCGTTTGGACTGACGCTGGTATTGGATTGCGTCAATTCACTCGCTGAAGGGACTGTCGCTTCCATCACTTCTTCATCGGAACATCTTGCACGGAGGTATCGTCAAGCAAAGTCAAGTCAAGTGCGAGAGCGAGTGCTGGACTGATCCGGCGCCGTGCGCTCCCCCGCTTATATTCCCGCGTTTGAATGGAGAGGAGCCGGGGGGGGGGAGGGGGAGAGCCGCGCGCATGCGCACACATGCGCGCACCCAGAGCAGCGAAGCGCACACGCGCAGCTGTTGTTATGATAATGAGACGGAGTGAGAGTGTTGCGCACAGCTGTCGGAGAGAAGAACGGAGGAGAGTTGCGCATGTGCAGTGAGCGTGCGGACAACGCCGCGACGCAGGAAGGACATACCCCCGAGCAAGAGATGCGTCGCATCTAAAACAATTGGGCCCATCTCCCCACGAGGGGGGACTCGAGTAAATGCGTCGCGTAGGGGGTGGGTGTATTGCGTTAACGTTAGTGTTTGGGGGCTGGTGCTGGGGTGGTAGTGAATGTGTTAACTATGATTGCTTATTACTATAATCATTATTATTTCTTTCATATATTAATTATTACTTTCGTGATTTTGCGACTCGAGTCCCCCCTCGTGAAGAGATGGGCCCAAATTTCTTTTTTTTTTTTGTGACGCAAGAAGTGAAGGCAAGGAGTAGGTTGTTGTAAGTCGTTATTTATTTGTTGCTGTTGTCGTTGTATTGGACGCTGAGAACGACGGATTCGTGGTCGCTAAAGTGTACTGTTAAGGGGTCTTTAAGCAGTGGTCGTGCGTTGCAGCAACTGGTGAAGAGGAGATCGATGCAACTGATGCCGTGTATCAGCAGCTTCTTGACGTAGTTTGAATGAGTCAAGGATATAAGGCGCGTTCGTACCCTTTGATTCTGTGTTGCTTTTGTGGCGCAGTGGGAAGAGCACCATGTACCTCGCATTCCGCCCACAGGTTCGTGGGATCGAAACCAGGCGCCGGTAACTATTATTTCTTTATATAGTGTAGGGGGAGGGGTGCGGACCTGTTGTTGAGAGCCAGGAGGATAGCGTGATGCGGGAGAGGAGGAGTGGGGGAGAGGGCGCACCTGCGTGCTGAGCTGTTGCGGACGGAGGGCGGACGCTGCATGTGAAATAAAGAAATGCTCTGCATTTACAAATAAAACGTGGCGTTAAATAGTCGTGGACGATGACAAGATAGGACGCATTCAGGTGCCCGTATCTGGCATATCTTGCCTTCGTGGAAGTACCTTTTGTTTATTTTTTTGGTCGGCTACAAATTTCGCGGCGGCATATATCCCGCTCAGTAATACGTCCTTCGACTGCGGCGTGAGCAACGTCAGGTGCGTTCACGCACTGCCTGCTGTTTCACCGAACACGGCTACTACAGAACAGGAAGGACTTCGGCTTCCTCGTAGCTCCCAGACGTGTTAATGCATAGTGAAGAAGGCAAATCCTTATAACCGCTTAAGAATCTAATTGGCATGTCAAGCCCAAGCCAAAAAGGAGGGTCTTCCCATAAGCCCCCACTATGACATGTATTACCAGGCACAGTTTCCTCTATAGCATAATTACTAAGAAACTTGATTCTTCATTCCAGCATGATTCTGATGGAGGCGAAAAGCAAAAACGCCCGTGTGTACGAGATTTCGGCGCACGATAAAGATCCCCAGTGGTCAAAATTAATCCGGAGCCCTTCACTACGGCGCGCCTCATCGCCTGCGTTGCGTCGGCGCGTTAAAACCCCACAATCAATCATTCCAGCATGATGCACTGCCACCATAATTAAAGCTGGTTTCTGTGCGCCACGTAGAGTGGAGTAATGTTTGTGTTGTTTTTTCTGTTCCGTGGTGAGTGGGCGGTACTCTTTGCGTGTTCGCCAGCTTCAAATACTGTCGTGGGACGCACCGCTCACTTTATCAATGCTCTTTTTATCAATACATGAGCGGGAACGCTTCCAAGATTTTTGTTGTCTCGTAAATAGCGCATGTGCAAACCCCCATGCAACACCGACACATCTGGATGCATTATTGATTTTGCCTCAGTAATCCGAAGGATTGCTAGCAAAACGGCCAAACCTACTCCACAATATGGCAGGGTTATGACTTTAGTGCAGTTCTTTTTTTATTTTGGGCAATATCAGCCTTTACCCGTCGTGCTAGTGTCACGGGACCAGTGGACAGTGCCCCATGGCGGAATAGCTCGGCATCGAAGACGACGGGGAAGAGTGCGCGTGCAGACTGAGCGGAGTCGGCCATGGCCGCTTGTAAATACTGCAAATAGATCGTTCCACCCCATTCCATCGTTCTTCTCATCTGTGTCCTGCTGCCACGTAACACTAGGCCAAAGGTTCGTCTCGAAAATTGTATCGCAGTGTGACATAACTATTCGCGTTCAGTTTGTCAGCATCATTGCAAGCAGCAAAGGCTCTGCTATCAGGCGCACGAACAAGATTAGTCCTGTGCGTATCATTATTGATCACATTCTGTCAGCATTCCGACGCGGCCAGTGCTACATGCCGCATTGTTTTTGCCACTGACCAGCCCTCATTGATACTTCAGTGTGTATCGCCGGACGGCGTTAATTCATCAACCGGGGGACCGCTTTTGGCGGCCGTCAATACGAGTCGCGCAGGAAATTCAGGAGATAAGAATTAGGTAAAACTCCCGTTTCAACGACGTTTGTACCAAAAGACGTTCATCCAACGACAACTAATTTTAAACACTTCGATAAAAACTGGCGTCTTACTGCTGCGCTGAGCAATGTTTCTCTCCTGTTTTTAAAAACAGAAAACCGTTGGCGCCTAGCCTTCCGGGAATCGTGCGTCTATTACCTGATGTTTTCTCACGAATATAGAAAATCTGCAACAGCCACGCAGACATCCCGCTAAGTTAAAGATGTTGCGAGAAATCAGCTTAAGACTCTTCTGGAACTGATACACATCAAACACACGCCGTACAGGGAGGCTGCCCTGCGCCTCATCGACGGCTTGTGATGACTACGCTGTGATGACTACCGAAAATATCCTTATTGACTACAGGTATCTCAGATAATCTCTGGGCTTTTGAGCTGTGTGAAGGCAGCGTTCCTCCCCCATCCCTCGTCTCTCTCGGTTACTTACTCTCTTAATGGTGCCACAGGCACGGAACTCCCCACGCACAGTTTCCCTCAAAAAATCTCGGCAATGTCGGCTTTTGGTGTTTACAGAAAGTAACGTGCGTGGTGGCTGTATCCGCACTTTTTACGCCTAAAACGACAAACTGTTTATATATACCGAATGGCTTTATTTTATGGTCACTATAATTTCTTTTTATTTGGGCAATCAGAATTAAGCTATTCAGGCGAATAAGATCGCTGCAGCTAACATTGTTCCCGTCGTCATGGCCAGCGAGCGGCGTCACTGGCGGCGAGGGGCGTCCCTGAGCAACGGGGAATAGAGGACGCCATACCGTGCTTGCAGACAGATGCCAGATATTCCATCGCTTTGGTTCCCCGCGTGTCCAGCCACCATTCCCTTTTACCGGCTCACAAGTTGAGGTAATTTCGCACTACCGCAATAAATATCTCCGTGCCTGGGGCACTAAAGATGTATGCTTTGTAACGCAAAAAAATGAGCCATACTGTACTAAAGAGGTAGATAGGCGGTCGAGGTGTCAAGTGTATCATAAAAAAATTAGCGGTGGCTTAGCTCGGCTGCCAGGATATACGTAGCGTCAGCTAAGGCTCAGCAATCCAATCCAATCCAGTGCAGTCCAATCCAATCCACTCACTGCTCCTCGCGCATGCGCAGCACGACTCTCCAGGAGCCACGCGAAACGGCTATCAAGCGGCTCCCGCGGAGCGTCAGAATTGGCTACTGCCCAACGGAGGCGCAGAGCTGGGCACGCGCAGGCGCCAGTGCGTCTGCCGCGGCTATGACGTCACTCCTCTGGAATGCACAGACCGGCGAACGTGCAGACCCAATTCTCTAAGCACCCGTCTTCCAATTGCAGTGAATATCCAATCCAATCAAATCCAATACAATTTAATTCAATCCAAAATCCAATCACATCCAATGCTCCTCGCGCTTGCGCAGCACGGCCCTTCAGGGTCCACGCGAAACTGCTCAACCTCAGCCAGTGTAGCTAACGCTACAAAAATGAGCTAACAATGACGATACTCCCTCATGCGAAATTTGTTCGCAGGGCGAGATACAGTCTTCTGGGTCACGCCGCATACCTACTGCGCCTCACGAAGAGATCGCCGAACGAAGGAGCGCAGTACGCTCTGGCGGTGTGTCGTAGTACGTCGCCGGGGGGGCGGGCGCGATGTTTTGCGCCTCCCGCCATACTTTCATCCGCCGCTTTCCTGCGCGCTCTATCTTGGGTGGCCTCTTCGTTCTCCCGGTTATCTCGTAGCGCGACGGCGCCGTGAAACCGCCGGAGTAGGCGCTAAGTGCTGCGCACCAAAAGAAACAACGAAGGAAAGAAAGACGACAGCAAGAAAGACAAAAGAATAAGAAAGAAGACGGCGTACGTCTGGCTGCCAGTTTTTTCCCCTTTAAGTAACGTTACGCTGTGAGCAGTATTCCGTGAAGAAGTGTGGAGAAATAGTGAATGTTGTCGGGTCACTGTTTTTTACGCGATTGTTAGGTGACGCTGGAGGGATTTTCTGCAAGCAGCAAAGTAGAGGGAAAACTTAAGGCACTGATTTCTCCCGACGTAATGAGGTGAGTGTTGAGATAGGCACATAGAACCCGCGTTTAAAAAATACAACAAAACTCTAGGAGGTTAATAAAATAGTGACTCTGTAAGGAAAAGTAGTAAGCGCGTTTACATGAATGCGACGGTAGCGTATCGCATTAGTTCGTCGATTCGGAGTCGCATTTTTGTCCGCGGTCTAGCCTGGTTTTGCGCATCGAATGCGACGCGTCCACCAAGCGAATTGCCCTGCTTACATTCGCTGTGATGCGATATAGTGACGCGACAGATCAAATGCGATACGCTACTGCCGCATCCATGTAAACGCGCTTAAACATGGCTTTGCACAGTTGTGAAAATGCACGATACATACCAGGTCTTATATGCGGTGTTCCCAGATGGTACCGTCGTATCGCTGTAGCAGGATCTGTCTTAACGTTTCATAATCCCTCCGACCATGTGCTAGGACGATAGTGACTTTAAAGTAAATTCCTGTGATTTATATCACACTTCACGTAAATGCATTCCTATAGAAAACAGAATACAAAACCCTGATAACATAGGCTTCATCGACCGCAAACAATTGCCAATTTTTAAACTGGTGCCTCCAAAGCAAGTTTATAATTGATTGATTGATTGATTGATTCTGGGGTTTAACGCGCCGACGCAACGCAGGCGATGAGGCGCGCCGTAGTGGAGGGCTCCCGATTAATTTTGACCACCTGGGGATCTTTAACGTGCGCCGAAATCTCGTGCACACCGGCGTTTTTGCTTTTCGCCTGGACCACCCACGTCATGTCGCTCCCTGGGCAAACATTGTCTTCAACCCACCACTTCTTAGATGAGCATTTTGGCAACTATTTTCGAAGACGCTCGTTGTGAAAACAAGATTCAGAGACTCCAGAAAACTGACCCGTAGTGGCACTGAAGGTCGCCTAGCGAAAACACCACGTGTTATCTCAAGTTCCACTTCTTCGGTCGCGCAAAATGAGCGTACACTAGCTTCAGGCTTGGACACAAGGAATTCAGTGCATTGATTGCCCCTGGAAAACACCTCCAATATTAGAGGCGACAACGACAATTGGCGGGCCGTAAAGTCAGGAAACTGAATCAGACTATTTCCCCTATATTCTCAGCGGAGAGAAACATAACAAATAACACATCTTGGCATTCCTCAGCAGTATAGCGGGTGGCGGGAACCTTTGTTCGACTGCGTGGATCGAAGTTTCTGTAATGCGTGGCAGAGGCCAGGCAGAGACCAGCCTTAGCAAGGTACTGGCGCGCTAAGTGGGGTACTGTAAGGAATACAACGCAATAACTCAGACCCTCCGTACAAAGAGCGCAGGAAAAGGGCAAGGAGGATCTTTCGGCGCAAGCCTGGCTCGTTATACTGTGCTGCGATGTCTGTGTAGCCGCTATTAAAAGTGGGAGATATACCGTTAATGGGGAAAGATTCATCTATACACGTGGATACTCCGTTTTTATTCCAGCGACTGAGGGCTACATGAAGAAATGGGGATCAGAGCCTTTGTCTTCTGAAGAAGAAAACAAATTTTGCGTCTGGGTGGAAGATACTTCAAGACACAAAATGGTGTAGGATAATGCCCAAACTATCTTCCCAGTTTTTTGGGTGTGTACGAAGACACTTTTAGCTCCGCTAGGGCTTGTGAAATGTACTTTTGGTTCGAAGTTCCCGCAAAAGCAAACCCTGCGCAGTTGTCAAACATGTGAGGTTATTATCATTCGGGGAAACGTTCGTGCTGGTTGGAAGATTCAGATTCGGGGTTCTGCGGCACGCGTTATGTTATTAGTTTACAAGGGCAGGAAGGACGAAAAAAGTTCATTACGGCTTCTCGACTTGCCATGGCTAAAAAAAGGACAAGAAAGGAAAAATAAAGTCGGCGAGGTGGCTGGACGCACTGGTGTCGTGTATGCTCCTCAGCAGCGAAACTGGTGTTGTTTTGCGATTCTTGTGACCTGTACAAGAACGGAAAAATCTGGATAAAGCTTTTGACAAAGCAGCTGTGCGGGTATGTGGGTTCGGGGGGTATGTGGCACTGTACGTGCTTGGACCTGCACGAAGTGAAAAATTTCTCCCACCTCCCCTCGCGGGAACCCCTGTGTAGGTGCGACGCATAGGGGGTTCCGTTGTTGTTTCCGTTAGGTTGATTCTCCCATTGCGTGAAACGTGCCGTGAACCCCCTGCCGCGGCTATGACGAAACGTGGCGCGGCTATGACGCAACACAATCCAACACAATCCACTTTTTTCCAATCCAATCCAAATCCAATCCAATCCAAGCCAAGCCAAGCCAAGCCAATCGAATCCAATCCAATGCCCCTTGCGAGAGAGTGTTCGCTATCACAGAGGAGAGGGGATGGGCGGCGGAGAGTGCAGCTCGCGCGGCGAGGAGAATGGGGGAGGGGTGTGGACGGACAACAACGCCGTATGGAGGGACAAGGCGAGTGAATGAGATGCACTCGCATCTAAAACTTCGGGGTGAAGTGGTGGCTGCTACAGCTTTCCGAGTAGGTGCGATCGCGCTTGCTATGCTGGATGCCAAGTCGACCTAACGTTGATTTTAAGGACATTTCGAGTAGCGTCAAACCCATTGCACGTCAATACGCGGGTACCGGTTAAGTTCGATACCCAAGAGCGGTACGCTAGAGCTCCCCCGTATGCTGTCTCAATTCCCAGGTGCATACCTCCCTCTGTGCTGAAAGCGGCGAACAATTGAAACAGGAAGTATGCGTAATTGATCACTGCTCCTGTACAGGCGTGTTTTATTCTACACTTCGATGATGACAATTTTGCAACTCGCATGGCCCAAACAAAACAAATCTCGTGGTGTTGGCCGCATACCGCTCGCGCCTGGACAAAAATAAATTAGAGATGCATTGGCGGACTTTCAGTAATACGTGACACGATACAAAGTACACGCATCATGAAGAACATGGACATGGCTATTTTATTTCGAAGCTACCATTTCATATGCTTAGTTAACGTCCATCCTCTTCGAAGTCTTCTTGTAGACTTATGCCTTGGCCATTACGCAAATGCGGCGGATAAGTGCTTTCTTCGCGTTCATCGAAGCAGACGCCAGAGCTCGTGACACCTTCCAGCGGCCTTCACCGCCACCTGCGCCTTGTCGAGACGACACAGTGGCCACTGGATCGCTGCAGCACAGTGTGCGTGCGGTGCGTGAGTAGTTGGCGTGCGCGCGGACAGTCGCTTAGTGGATCCATTTAAAGAGCGGGGCGACGTCTGCTTTCGTAAGCGGTGCTCCGTAAACGCAATCCTGCCGCGGCCGTGTTATCGATCGGCAGCCGCCGCCTTTTGCCGCACTTCGTTGCCGATTTTGCGCGACCCCTTTTGGTCTTTCTAGTGCGACCGTCCTTTGTGACTGTACTTTCTGGAGCCGAGAATCGAATACATCGGCGCGAGAAAAAAAAAATTCACAGCATATCCACGGGGTGAATGATGATGAGTGGGCGAAGCTCCTGAGGGGAAATCATCGGTAAAACCGTGACTCTTCAGTGAAAGTTCGCCCACTACATCTGTGTCCGAACGTAACGTCTAGAAAGTCTCGCTTAAACCGCGTCGGCACCTTGGGGCTGAGCTCGCCTGATGCGTTTTGCAGACGCCTCACGAGCTCTCACTGCATCGGGGTCTGCCTGCCGATACGCGCGCTTTCTCGCCGCTTCCCGTTCTCTGCCGTTTTGGAGATCCTCTTCGCGCCGCAGCCGTGCCGCTTCGCGTACGGCAGGGTCCGCGCGCCGTTGCCGTGACGCTTGGGCCTCTCGTTCTCGAGCGCTGGGATCTTGGCGGCGTCGTCGCGCAGCCAGACGACACGCTTCGGCCTCGCGCTCTCGTACGGCAGGATCTTGGCGGCGGCGTCGCGCAGCTTCACGGAGTGCTTCTGCCTCGCGGGCTCGCACATCTGCAGCCTTATCCATCGGGTGACTCCGAGCGCGCGCCAACAGCGAACGGATTTTATTACAACGCTCCCCGCCATCTAGTAAACAATCCAAGAACTAAACTAGAGGTAGCCACGCCATCTAGTAAACAATCCAACCGCATCTTTTCATCATATACAAGTACCGCCATCTAGTAAACAATCCAAGAACTAAACTAGAGTTAGCCACGCCATCTAGTAAACAGTCCAAGAACTAAAGTAGAGGTGGCTTCATACATACGTCGAGGATGGACAGACCCACGCCTTAAGGAGCTTCGCCCCTAAAAAACTGTGGTTGATTCCTCTGTCACAGGAATCGGTCAAACACGCAAGTGAAACGTGCTGCGAAATCTGCGGCTCAGCATGATTGGCCGGTCGGCAGCTGTCTTGCGGGTGTGCTTGGTGAGCGACTTCCTGCTGGCGGGTTGCTTTGGCAAAGGTTTACTAGCGTCATTTCAGGGACGGATATGACGTCAGTGCAATCACGGTGTATCTTGTCATAAAACACTTTAGTGTAAAAATATAAAACCCCAAACACAACCCCAAGCATAACGTACCCTTTAGTACTAAAGGTTGCTTCCCCTGAAGAAGACCCTGTGTGCAGGGAAGCACCCTTTACAGGCTCCTTGCTACGTTGTACTCACTTCATTTCCGTGACGGATATGACGTCACTCAAATGTTTGGGTATCCCGGAATAAAACACTTTCGTGTTAAAAAGTAGGGAAGGAAGGAAGAAAGGAAGGAAGGAAAAAAGGAAGGAACAGTACAGGAAAGGCAGGGAGGTTAACTAGGATACTGTCCGGTTGGCTACCCTACTCAGGGGGGAGGTGACGCGGGAAATGAAAGGGAAAGAAATGACAGCGGTATATATAAAGGATAAAATGAGAGGAAAAAAAATTACCCCATCTTCCCGAGGAGAACCCTGAGTAGGATGCGGAGCATTGGGAGGTTCCGTTGCGTTCCGTTGTGTTAGTAGTTGGGTTTAGGGGAAATTGTCGAAGTTCCGGTACCGCCGCTCGACGTTCTCGAACCGACGCTGCTTGACGTTGCCGAAGCTGAGGATCCGCTGCTCGACGTTGACGCTTCGAAGCTCCTTCGCGCTGACGAAGTTCAGGGTCCGCCGCTCGCTTCAAGCGTTTGCGTTCAGCGTCACGTGCCCTTCGCTTCGCAGCTTTGTCTTGAGTGGACGTAACGTTGCTATTAGTGTTTGGGCTGAGCCTGACGCGTGCTTGCGTCAGCCCACTCACTGACGGGACTGTTGCTTCCATCACACTTCATCGGAAGCATCAGCGGAGTCAACCGAAGCAAGCGCTGCACTGAACGCGCACAGCGCTCTACCCGCTTTATATTCACACTTGAAGGAGAGGAGACTAGAGGAGTAGCGCATGCGCCTCGAGAGCAGAAGCGAGAACGCAGGAGAAGCGCAAGAAGGTGGTAGGAGAGAAGTGGAGAGAGTAACTCGCAACTGCTGGAGAGCGGGAAGGAGGAGAGTTGCGCATGCGTAGTGTGAGTGCGGACGCCGACGCCGCGGGACATACCACCGAGCAAGAGACGCTCCGTATCTAAAAATTAGAAAAAACACAAGGCGTTACCAGGCAACAACAAAGTCAGTAAAAAGGACGCCACAAAACCAGAAAATGCACAAAACTAAGGCGGCACACTGATAAAATTGGCGAACTAAAGGTACTGCACTGTCCCTGCAATCGTTCAGACAGGCCCGTGTCCTTCAAAAAGCGAAGTAAGGCTTTTGTAGCCTTTTCGGCCTGTGACGGACAACACCTATGACACAAAATTGTCTGTGCTGTAAATGGTTGATCGCCGAGTTGCCGGAGTGTTGTGGAGAGCTGTTGCCTCGGCGTTATAAATCGGTCACAATGGCACAGAATGTGTTTGATCGTCTCGTCGGTGGCGCACACATCACAAGGAGGGCTGTTGGCCATTCGAATGGTGCAAGAAAGGCAACACTTAGCCATAGGCGAAAAAAAATCACGCCATATCCACGGAATGAATGATGATAAGTGGGGCGAAGCTCGAGAGGGGGAGATCATCGGTAACTGTAACTCTCCCGTGAAAGTTCGCCCATTACATCATTAAGAAAGACGTAAGACTGTGTGCGTACATTGTACAAATCAACTTTTATTTTCGGAGTCAATGCTCCCAGGCCCAGACCTGGTGAAAGCAAGGATATGTCGGATGCTGTGTCGTCAGTGACAGGCGGGGACATCTAGAAGTATTTGATGTCAGGGTAGCCGACCTTCGTCTACACTAAACATAGGTATAGGAAAAATAGTACTCGTGGCAGGAACGTAAAACACACGAAGTTCTGTCAGAGCTGCCTTGCCGGCCTTCATCTTTCTTTCATGTAGAACATTGAGGGCGTTCGATTTACTTGGACCTCCAGCATTCTTACTTTTGCCATAAAATGCAAGGATGCGACTTCAGGCCAGATCAGTCGTAAGTTTCGCCTTACAAAAGCCTGGTTTAGTTATTTTTGTTTGCGTGTAGGAATACCGATCGTGCAAAAGCATTGCGTCACTTCTCTTTGCGCTTCTTACTTCCAATGCGTAGAGGAGAATAACATCACTTGCGAAAATTAACTCTCTCTTCTAGCGCGCAGGAACCTGACATAAAGAAGCAAACAGTGTAGAATACAGAGAAAGGATTTTAGGTTCGAACCATGTTACCGGCCTTGCCCAGTCTTATTCGCATTCACGGCTGCAGAAACCGAGATGTATAGTCGAAAAGAAAAAGAACAATTTAGACTACAATCACGTGACTATCCTTTGCCTATCTGATAAGCTATCAGCGTTAAAAAGATTAGAACCATTTCTTTTTTTTTTCTCGTGGTGCAGGGCTCGAAGCAGCGCTATAGGGACCCACAACTTAAGTCTGCTGCAACAACGAGAGCGGAACGGCGTTTCTTTAAGTACCCTCTTCCAAGATGTTTTCTTTATTGCGCACGCCCATGCCCAAACTTCCAGCATGCGGTCGTTAATCTTGTATCCATATCTTCGTTCGAACCAAGTTATTCTACTTGTCCACTAATACGGGAACTCACTGCCCCATGACCCGGGAAGTACGGCCGCAAGGACAAAAGAAGAAAACGTGTTAGACTGAAACCATGTAATGTTCACAATCCTTCCTGGGTAGCGTCCAGTGCTCGGAAGTCTGGCGCCATATCTTTCCGTCCTCCTGTGGGGCTCAATGGCACACAAAACAGCCACAATAATAAAGATGGGCGCCGGTGTTAAAGACGATACTCTTTCTTGGGCTACTTAAACCCAGACATTTTGGTCTGTCTGTATGTCTGCCGGTTTGTCTGTGACTCCATTCAGCCACCCGGCCAAGGTGAAACGAAGTCTCCGCAATAGTCTCATATACTCACAGCCAAATCTAGACGTGTAAGCCCGGTATAGCGGAGGAACGACGCAAAGCAGACCTGGGCCATGGCTGCCCTTAGCGGGGCTGAAAAGTTTACTGACATGGGAAATTTACATGATGGTGGTGATTGAGTGGCGCATACCCATCGGGAGATTCAATATCCTCCCGCGCCCGCAACGTTCGTATCTGGCCTCACACAAACTCTGTCCACCACACCGAACTTTCTAGCTGTTCATTAGCTTCACCAGCTGGAGGTGTGTCTCGAACACGTTCGTGCGATGCAGTGTATTGTAGTTCCGGTGCAGTGCGTTTGCCTCGTGACGGCTCTCGCGCATTGAGTCCCGCAGTCCATCCAAAATCTTGAGCGGCACGTGCGCTTCTCGTAGCAGTATGCACTGAGGCGCCGCTTTGCCATGTCTGGGACACCTCAGAGCTGTGGCACAACGTGTGCATCCGACACACGCCGTCTTCAAGTAAGGACAGCTTTTCTTCTTTGGCGCGTTAGGAAACTGCAGATTTTGCACTGCCGCGCTACGCTTCTGCTGCCTCGTATTGGCGACCGGAGCCAAACGGTAGCGAGGTATGTGATTGGTTGCTCGACCTTCAGCTTATCTCGGAACTTGCCCTGACCCTCACTGTGTACGGCGACGCTTTCTTCTGTGGCGGCTCAGCAGCTGGGAACAACGAATGCTTCTTCTGTCGGTGCGCACGAACGCGCGGTTACTGGTCTGTTGCTCCACAGGACGCTGAATTTCATCACGTCGAAACAGCTCGTCTTATTCCCCACTCCCAACCGCGAGAAAATGGTTGTGGGGTTCTACTATTTGTCCGCAATCATAGTGCGTTGTTTTTCTTTCGAGAAGGTCATTCCTTGAAAGCTACCCTGAATTGCTGTCACCTCTTTTGCTTCCAGCGGTGCATCCGGCGTCTCGCAGCTTTCATGACAGCCAAGCACCGCAAAGGTGAAGCGGCCGACAAACAAACTGTGCTCCAAGCTCGCGTTTCCTGTGCTTCGGTCATGGATCTGTTTCGGTGAAGCTGATTTCGGGAACGTCTCAATGGTTCATGGTACCTGCAGTTCTCATGCAGCGAGTCGGCCGGTATGTTCAGATTCGTCTTGTCCCTGCCTCGTGTTTTCCTTTTGGCGGTTTCCGATTCTGGCGAGCTTGCTTTTGTGCGTGGTGTCAGCTCAATATACGTTACTGATGTTTCTTGAGAAGGCTTCGGTGTTTCGTTACATTGACCTGAAATAGTCAGCAATAGCGGTTCAGACTTCCTAACGTCAGGAACGCAGAACGAACGAGACTCAAACCTGGGTGTAGCGTCCGGTTCTAACTTGACGATTGGTGTTAGCCGGATTTTAGGAAGCTGAGGTAAGGCTTCCTCATTCATGAAGTCTGGAACGAAGATATACTCGAAAGTGTACGGTGGTGGCTCTATGCTTTCTTTCACGACATATACCTTGCCTTTTGTGTCGTCTGGTTGGGCGAAAGCAGCTGACTGGTCCTTGTCGGCGGTAAACGCACCCTCGTGTTCTGCACCCACTTCTTCCAATGCGACGCTCCACGCTATCTCGGAGCTGGCTCCCACGTTGCAAATATGCGGAACGTTCTGGTGGCTGTGGGCCATCGTCTCGACACGGCACTGAAACCCCTTTCACCCACGTGGCTCAACTTTGAACGCTGAAGCCCGCAACTTCGGCAGGACAACTTCCGAGGTTGATGTGTGTCAGCCACAGTGAGGAGGATGGTCTGCATGGGTGGCTGGGAGAACACCATTGTACACGACGGTCAAGGGTCGAGGGTAATTTGGCTTGCCTGCAGGGCCGTTGGTAGGGACTCTCCTGCCGGGCGCCTTCCGAGAGTTCAAGGCCGAGCGCAGGTGGTTTAGGACACTACATATGCTTCCTCGATACGTCAAGGCGGCGAAATAATCTCGCCTAATTTCAACAGGGGCAAGAAGCTTGATGATATTCTTTTCTGTCTCGTACAATGCCGCGTCATTTCTCTCGAGCAGATCAATGGCCGCTTGAAGTTCATGCGGATGCGGCGAGGTGGCTTCCAGAAGATCCGTCGCTGCCCTGAGCAGTCGGATACCAGCGCCGCGCACGATGCGCTTATTCCGGCGCAGCTTATCAATCGCACGCATTCAGTCGGTCGTCAGGTGGTCAGGGCCAGCCATGGTGACTGCCGGCTGAGGGCGGGGCTGAGCAGCGTAAACAGCAGTCAAAGAAGAGGGGTTCTGCGAACCTCAAGCCGGAGGGGACGTCGGTGGTCTCCTTCGTCGCGTGCGGTGGTCTTCCCGGGTCTCAAGGCACCAAAAAATATATAGCGGAAGAACTACGCAAGGCAGACCTGGGCCATGGCTGCCCTTAGCGGGGACGATAACTTTACTGACACCGGAAATCTACATGATGACGTTGATTGATTAGCGGATACCCATCGCGAGATTCATTACCCTGTTTAATGTTCATACTTTTCAACATAGTTGCCAAAGAACAAGACATTCCGCAAATATAAGACAGAAAATTAATACACAAGGGGTATTCACAGTGTTCCTTTATAAAAAAAAATAATGGGTGTTTGTTTTTTGCGGAATGAAATACTACATCTACTGCAGAAAAAACACATCACACTGTCACCTGCTGTCGCTCGCGCCACTATAGCTTCTGGCGGTCTTTTAAGAAATAAAGCGGGAAATATTACGAAAGGTTCTACGTTCTGCTTGGAACGCACGTCGCCTGGAGAAACGCAGCTCTATAAACGTTTAAGTAGGGCGCCTCGATTCGCGCGCGTCTCCGCGTACGGCAGCGCTGGCCTCGAGACACCCGGCCTGGAGCAGTGGAATGCGGTAAATTGAAATTGACTTGAGCAAACTTTTAGGGTGTTTACCTTGGGAAGAGTGCGACGCAAGAGGGACAACGCGAGAGGTGAGCGGGAAAGGGAGGCATTTACTTGGAAAATGTCGAGGAAGACTATCGTCTTTCGTCGACATTTGCAACGAAAGGAGCAGATACGCGGCCAATTTTTTTTTTCACGGCTTCTTTTCCTAGACGTTTGTGTTTTTAGATGCGGCGCATCTCTTGCTCTCAGGCATGTCCATCCTGCGTCGTCGGCGGCGGCGGAGGCGTCCGTCCGCAGCCCTCCTCCGTTCGCCTCTCCCACAGCTGTGTGCAACACTCTCACTCCGGCGCATTAGCACAACGACAGCTGGCCGCTTCGTTGGGGCGCGTTTCGCTGCGTTAACGCTGCGTTAACAGCTGCTCCGGTGCGCATGTGCGCGCATGCGCGACTCTCCTCCGCGGTCTCCTCTCCTACAAGCACTGTGAATATAAAGCGGGTATCGCGCTGGGTGGTGGCCGCTAAAACACGTGTACTCTCTCATTTCGCGTATGCATGTGCATGGAAATGTAAAATTGCCTCCATCGTCCCGTGTATGAGAACATACGTATGTGATGGAAGGCATCCTACGCGTTCACAATACGTTTCACGCGATGTAGAGAATGAACCCAATGTAAACGGCAATTGAACCCCCAGATGCGCAGCATCACACCAGGGTTCCCTCGCGGGGAGATTGAGGCAAGTTTGTACTACCCGCCTGTCTCGCTTCTATTTTTTGAGTCGCTAACCTTTCTATCTAATTTGCTGAGGCTCATATGCCCTAAGACAAAAGCACGTAGACATCTATTTAGTTGCAAGTATGACTAAGTTTCCCATTTGCCGAACTGGCCTAAAACGGATGTCCCTGTGTTGCAAACCGGCCTCTTACTCAGCGAATTTGAGGAGGAGGAGAATTTGAGGAGAATAGAGCTCAGTTGAAATCGACTAACTGCTCACTGGAAGGTTTTTATTGTGGCAGTTCAATCTAGTATGTGCTTGAGACCATTTATCTCGCGAGGATTTTAGTCCTGGGGCCCTATTCTCGACAGCACAAATTAATCCTAGGCAATTCACCATGTTTTTTGCGTAAGCACGACGTAAGCAAACAGTGATGTGATGCAAATAAAGCTATGACGATATGTAGTGTAATTTGATGCTTCAATCATAAAGACCGCAACCAAGTTATAAAATATTGCTCATAAAAGATATAAAAACACGTGGCACGTATTATAAAAATTAAGACGGTAGCTGTGGCTGGCAAGAGAAACACAAGGTAAAAAGCGCGACTTGGACAACGACAGTAGAGAAGGACGACGGGACAACGACAGTAGAGAAGGACGACGGGTACAGGTATGCGGATACAGGTATGCGGAAGGCTGACGTACACAAAACGGAATTAAGTTGTGAACTTGGCGAGTTCAACATTCCTTGCAAGTCGGAAGTGTGACCGCTACAATTTCTGAGATAGACAGAGAAACCTAGACAGGCTATTGCTCAAGGATTTCACTTCTAGTAAGCACGAGAAACGATGCAAAGGCAAAGAGATGATAATAACGACAACACACTTCTAGTAATCAAATAATCGTGCTTTCGGATTCACCATTTCGTAAAATTGGTGAGATGGTAATCAGACGCATCAATCTACCTATAACTCAAACTACTCTAGAATGCAAAGCGTGTCTCATTAAAATATTTCGCAGCTGTGACACACCTAAGTTCAAAGAACCGCGTAACTCACCAGTATTTAGGAAACGATAATTTTGAAGTACTTGGGCCCTCTTACCTCCGGCGTGTATCGTTGGCCTTTGTGTGTAACGAGCTGTTGACCTTAGTGTTTCCCGCATGTGCCTAATATTGGCGATATAGGACTTACCTCTCTAAGTTTTCCGACTGTGTACTCAGTCTCTAGTAAAGGGAGTCTTAAGGGGGGTTAGGGCATATGTTATGATTCGGTCGTGGTTCAACAAGCTTTATTCTCCCTTAATGCCGTCAGGTCACGTTTTAAGTTCTTTATGCGATGGGCAAGGGCACACAGCATAACAAATCGCGTCAGCTTATTCTTCTGTCCGAAAGGGGACAGACAGCAAAACTTAGCATGCTGCTTTTTGGGGCGTGCGGCGTATGTCTAACCAAATGGGGTCTTGTAGAGCTCCAGTGCCAGGTTTCTCTTATTTTATGTGCGACAGAAGTTACTTGGGCAAAGACTCATATCGTTCCCTGTTTATATAGGTCTGCGGGTTTCAGACATTGCCTAAATGCGTCTGATTAGCAAAGGAAAAGCCGTTTGTAGCTCTTGCACCAAAAACTCTACAAATAAATCGGCCGCGTATCTGCTCCTTCCGTAATAAATGTAGGCAAAAGACAATAGTTTTCCTCGACATTTGCAAAGTAAATGCGTCCATTTCCCGCTCACCTCTGATGTTGCCCCTCTTGCGTCGCGCTCCTCCCAAGGTAAACACGCTAAAGGCTTCCTTAAGTTAATTTAAATTAACCGCGTCCCACTGCTCTACACCGGGTGCCTCGATACTAGCGCTGCCTTACGGCGGAGACAAGCGTGAATCGAGGCGCCATACTTCAACATTTATAGAACCGCGTTGCCCTAGTCCCCGTGTGTTCGAAGGAGAATGTGGAACCTATCTAGTAGAACCTTTCATAACTGTTGCTGCTTGAATTCTTAAAATGGTGCCAGATGCTAAGGGGGGCGCTCGACAGCAGGCGTCAGTGTGAATTTTTTTCTCCAGTAGATGCAGCATTTCATTTCGCAAAATCAAGCGCATCTATGAATTTTTATAAAGGAACACTGTAAATATACCCTGTGTATTCACTTTCTGTCTTATAGTTACCTAATAAATTGTTCTTGTTAAACGATGTTGACAAGTATGAAAGTATAAACCCGAAGTAAACATTTAGATTTCGCTGTGAGTATATAAGACTATTGCGCCGACTTCGTTTCACTTTGTCCGGGTAGTGGAATCGAGTCACAGGTAGACAGCCAGACAGACAAACAGACATACAGACACAGCAAAATTTCTGGGTTTAAGTGGCCCAAGAAAGACTATCGTCCTTAATAAAACTGAATTCCTCTTTCAGTCCGTCTTTTCCGGCTTTCTCATTCACCTAAGGACGCAGAGGTAGTTTGAAATGTAGCACCACGATTTTTAAATTATACGCACAAATATTGCGTCATCGCTCTGTCTATCTTGATGCTTGGGATGTATTGTTCACTCAGAAAGTGTAAATAATTCAAACTTGTTAATACGTTGCCATCTGCTATAAATATTACATCTCCTGCTCTCAGTGCCCCGCACATTCGCTGAACGGTAGCAGTCCTTCGTTTCTAAATACAAAAAAAAACGTAGCCTAAAAGGTTACCATTCCAAACCGCGTTCCGTCACTTCATATTAGCTTGCGTACGCGCTGTCAGCGAACTGGTCCATCGGGCACCAGTCCCAAATTTCTTCGACGATTTTCAAGCCCTTCCTGAACGGCATTAAAAAAACGCCAGTCGGTTTGAACTTCGGACAGCCTAAAACCTTATTTTTAGTAATCGGACAGCGGACAATTTAAGTGAATGCCAGGGTAAGAACGACACAAAAACTTCTTTCCGACAGAGTGCGCGTGCAAATCCGGTGCCGCATGGAAAGGCTCTTTTGAGTGTTTCAGATTTCACGTTAGGAAGCCCCTTTATAGCAAGGCTTCTCTTTTCTCTTTCGAAGCCCGCTTGATCCAAAAGGACAGCAACAGTTCTGGTGGTAAAGTGAATCAAGATGGAAGATTTTGTTCGTTGCAAAGGATGCTTCCCGCCTGAAGAGAGCTTTGTCTGTACGGGGGGCGGGAGCTCTCAGCGTAGATAACACCCTAAATCTCAGGCATCAAGTTTGGTGTTTTTATCGTCGAAACTCGGCCAGGATCACTAGACCTTCTGATGTTTACTTAAGCGTAGATTCTAAAAAAACCTGCCTCTCATAATACCGGGAAGGGCAATTCGTCCTTGGTTTAGCGCAAGTAGACCGCTCAGCACGTCACACATGTATAGCTTCTGTTGAAATGCCAATACTACGAAATCTTTACGATCACGTGACTAGAGCCGAGCAAGCAAATTATCTCAGTGCTGGATGTCATTGGGCTAGATAGTCCTGCATCGTATTAGCTAAAAACCACTCGTAAAAGATTGGACTAGGGCGAAGGAGACAGGATGGCCGCAACAAATTATATTTCTAATGCTTGTTCCTGGTACCAAGATAGCCAGGGACACCACCTCTCGTTTATTCAAAACACCTTTTATTTTGCAACGGTAGCCATTGTTCCATAGCTAGTTGAGCACTTGAAGCAGAAAACGTTCTTCAACGGAAACGCAAACAAAATAAATGATATGCTAAATGTTTAGACAGCATTTAATTCGAAAGTGCCATTAGAGCACTGTAGATCATGAAGGTTCTGGACTCTGGTGCTGCAGACGCAAAATCCTCTTACCCACTCCCCTGAAAAAAGCTACACGCTAAATGTACCCTTATTAATTTTGTAACCTGTAATGTAACCTGCAGCAAATTATGGACTTTTTTTTTACCTCGATTCAGCTTGTTTGTCGTGTGATGAGTGAGTGAATGTTTCTTATTGTTTTTGTGTGTATGCTTTATTGTTTTCTTTTTATTATTAGGTGTATTGATTATATTTCCTTGCATTTTCATAGGTTGTTCACAGTGTACTTGTCTGTATTCGAACGATTTGTTGCTTATTCCTTGCGCTATTTCTGCTGTCATTACCAACTAGTTTTTATAATATACACTTCAGACTTATTCTGTAATTGCTTCAAAATTTCATCCCTTTTGTTTTTTCTTCGTTTTTGACGTTCATTGTGTGTACTTCTGCTCATGTAACCCCCCTATGTAATACCCTCGCACCAGGGCCTTTAGGGTTATTATGAATAAATAAATAGTGTGGTCCATTTTAGCAGCTGCTACAACAAAAATTATCAATTTGTTTGGAAGGTCTTTGTTTCTGACCAACAACACACGTTTGCTATGGTGATCTGTCACGACGAGCATTCTCCTTGCTGCCGTCGTTTACAATATTCATAAACACCCTCTTTATCAGAATACTTCCCTCAATGATGTGTTTATGCGCCAAATGCCTCGTTCATTGAAACAAAAACCATTAGGCATTATCTTTTAGCGAGGCTGCCTATGGCTAGGATCAAGCAGATTATTTCCTGAGACAGAGTGATGTTGCCATGAATCTCTCACTACTCTCAGTACTCAGTACTCTCAGTAGCCATGAATCTCTCAGCGAGGAGGCGCGGGCGTAGCGCCTCCTTGCGGCGTCCACTCAATTTGCCGGGATCATAAAATTGCACCTCACACCTTCGGCGCATGGGAAAGATTTATACGATGATAAGAAAAGTTCTAGGGCCTGCATATTTTTATATAAAACGGCTTCTATCGCCCCTGACTCACTCCCCCCACTTGTGTTTAGAGGTGAAGCCGTCTTGACGGGAATCGGTGAATGGTGTCTATGTTTTTACATGTTGTGTGTCACTGGGAACTTGAGGGAAGGCCATCTACCAAGGGAGTATGCTGAGAGAAATGCGCTGTAACTCTTGTGTTATCGAAAGTATCCAGAAAGATATTATGTGACAAACATCCGCTAAGACGACTGTACCACAGCGCCGAGTTTCGTTGACTTGTCATAATTCCTTCACAGTGAAGATGTAAACGTTGCAGCGTAACCGTCTGCTGTCAGTACATGGCCATCTGCAGAGGCGCTGTGGTTACGGAAAAGTTCTGCAACTGTTGTTTTACCGGACCTACCAGAAGAAATTTTATATTAATCACCCGCCAAGAGAACTTTAACATTAAGCACCACAGCTTCGCTGTTCGTCCGTCTTCACAGAGTGGAAGGACGCTACTTTTTACCCAAAGTACACGCTATTAAATTTCGTGCCGTTGCGCCGGCTATTACTGCACCGGAGGCCCCCTTAGCCTACCCCTACCAGTTTGACAGGCAATTCATGAAGCCTGTTTTGCGAAGCCTATTTCATGAAGCCTTTTCAGCAAAACATCGTGTTTTATTCTACATACAACTCGTTTTCGCTGACGGTGAAGCGTCACTAAAGGTGCGGGTGCTACGATTTGCAGAGAACCCACCTCGGTGGCTCAGCGGATAACGCGTTGTACTGCCGAGCCAAGGATATTAGTTCGAACCCGGACGCAGTGACTGCTTTTCAGATGGAGGCGAAAAGCCAAGACGCCCCTGTATCTAAATTTTGGCACACGTTAGCGATCCTGAGATGACCCAAATTAATCCGGAGACCTCCATGACTGTGGTCACCATAACCCAGTTCTTGCGTGGACTCGTGAAAGCAATCGAGTGGTTATGCAACCAACTGTTCCCCGGACCAGCGTCAGACTTTGAGGAGCATCGTCGTCTACCCGTACACTCGACTCATCGCACAGGCACTGCGACGTAGCTTCCCCTGTGTTGGGTTCCTGTTGTCAGCCCACGTGCCCAAAATCTTTTGTTCGGACAGAGGGCGAGTGTCCAAGCGTAGTAAACGTTAATTACAATGAACTGAACATTGGATGATATGATAACGTCGTGCTTTGAGGTCTAACCTCATTGCCGTTATTGTACTTAAATGCTTCGGGTGTCACTCCGGAATAACCTATTGGGTATCACCTATCGGAATCAGCTATCGGTTGTCTGGCATTGCCTGGAAATCCCTACAAGTATTCCCCGGGGCTTTGTCCTGGTTTCGCTGTTATTTTCTCTGTAAGCCAATGACCCTACTTAGTATTTAACGTCGTGTAGGGCCATGATGGTCACAGGGTGAAATGGGCCATGAGACGCGCCGTAGCGGATGACTTGGGACTAATATGACCACCTGGGATCTTTAACAGTGGCGTGGCCAGAAATATTTTTCTGGGAATGCTATGCACGGGAGTGTAAAAGAACCTCTGCTAAAATAAGGGTGTCGGAACGAAATCTTTTTCGCTTCGGTTTCTGTTTCGTTCCCTATAAAAAAGTTCCATTCCGTTTCAGCTCCGGAACGAAAAGAAATAATTGTTCGTAACGGTTCATATCGGTTCGTGTTTGCGCGAAAAAAATTGAGATTGTGAAATTGTTAAAAAGATTGATAATTATGAAATTTCGTTAAAAAAGGTGAAGTCATACCTAATATGTTATTGAAAAATATAATTTCTGCGAAACTCATATAGTTGTGATGTTATTGTTAAAAATTTAAAATGGTATGTCTCATGGAACACTGTAAAACTCCTGTTTTTTATCTTAAAAGAGATTGTAAGAGAATAGGTAGCAATGAGTTAACATCCGTACCTTCAGAAACCCCCTCATTTATATAACCAGACGAAGGCATAACAGCAGAAAAATTGGTGAATAATAATGGCGCATATCCGCATTGAAAGCGCATTTTTCGAAAAACTGTTAGAGATAATACTGCCCTGCTCGAAACGGTTGCTTCCGCTGCTTATAAAATGTTTTCCGCTGCACTCTTGCAGCAAGTGTAGTTGTTTGCATTGAGTGCGGCTGTAATCAGCTGTTCGCGCTGGCAGTGGTGTACACGCCAAAAGGCTGTTCGCGCTGGTAGTGGTGTACACTACAAAGGTTGTATTTTTTCGTCATTGTTTTTTTGTCTTCTTTTAGAATATTAGTGTTTATTATACATGTATCACACCCCCTAAACAGTGTAGGGCTGATGTAAGTATTTCATTGAACTAACCAAATAAATAAATAAGGCCGTGACGTCTACGTCGCAGCCAGACTACCGCGGCAATCCCGCGTGGAGCTCAGCACTGCACCTATCGGAACAAACGGAGAGGGTATGGGAGCAGGCAGCAAGCCTTCCGAAGGAGAGTGGGTGCCACAAAGACGAAATACGATTTTATGCCAGAGAATCAACCCAATTTTTCGTCTCGCGGAATTGAAATTGAAATGATTCTTGAAATACCTGAAATTTCCACTCAAACCGAAAACCGAAACAAATTTTTTTCGGTTTCGCTCCTGAACGAAATAATTAATATTGTTACGTTTTCGTTTCAGCCAAAAATATCTTTTTTGTGTGTGTTTCGCTTTCGGTTTCTGTTTCGTTCCGACACCGTGGTTAAAACAATATATTATTAATATTTGTGCTTTAATAACATCAGAGATTTAGCTGTTTCGTTCACTGTAATAACAATTTTATGACTTTACTAGTCCCACTACCGACCCATGACAAAATGCCCACTTTTTGTGCGAATACGGTGTGTAGATAGCATGCACTGAAAAAAACTGGAAAGAAGGTTAGTCGGGATGCAGCGTTCAGTAAATTTCGGGGGGCGCCCTCCCATTTTCGTGCTAGTTTTTACACGTAAACGAGTACAAGACGAGACTGTGGAGGATGCACATGAAGAGAGATGACTTCACCATACTGCCCGCGTTGCCGTGGAGCCAACAAGTCGAAGCGGCGCTTGCAATCTGCGTCAGCCGTTTGGAGTCTCGTGACTACTGCCGCCGCTTGTAACCTTTGTGGATATCGAGTGTACAGTCCGTGCTGCTTACAAAGAAGATACAATAGACATTGTGACAAAATGTAGCTTTTGTGAGGTAGCAAGGAGCGATGCAGCATTTACTTAGTAAGAACTACTGGAGCCAACTTTGGCCGCACCATAAACAAGACGGAAAAACCAAAGGACGAAAAACTAGTTAGCAAGGTAACGTGCACAGACGAGCGCCTGCGCACAGAGCGCCATGGCGTTTGCTGTGTATGCGCATATGACCGAATAGAGTTGCTTGGGGAACCATCAAACTACACAAAAAAGTTGGCTCCAATCCACGCCGTGAAGGTGGTTGGACTGCGAAGCTCTAAACGACACCCGCGATTACCCATCATGCGGCGTCGCTTGAACTCACACACGTGGCTCTACAAAAAAAACCCGCCCGCATCTTCCCACGGGGGGAACTCGAGTAAATGCGTCGCAGAGTGGTGGGGGTATCGCGTGAATGTTGCGTAATTGGGTACGGTTTGGGAATGCTTAATTGTTATTTAGTCTTTATTATTCTTATTTATTGAATGAAGGAGAAGCGAAGGCAAGGAGTGTGAAGTTAAAGTCTGTCTTTATTGCTTGGTGCCGCCAAGCAAAGCGTCAAGTCAAGCGAAAGCCAAGCAAAGACGCCCTTGACTGAATTCCGAACGCGCGCCCCGCCGCTTATATACACACCACCCGCGTTCGAGGGAGAGGAGTACGGGGGAGAGACGCGCATGCGCACACTTCCGTACACAAGCACGCGAACTTTCCACGCACCCACCACGCCGTTATCACGTGTACACGCCCTGCCGCCGTGACTGTTGAGGGCGACGCAGCGCACGGGTAGCTACGACGCATGCTCGCACAGACGCGCTCCCCCCGCACCGCCGCAGCTGTTGTTGAGAGCGACGGAGCGCACGGGGTACACGCGCTCCTCCCGCACCGCCGCACCTGTTGTTGAGAGCTAGGAGGGTACGGGGGAGAGACGCGCACCTGCGCCTAGACGCGACGCGCATGCGCAGTGAACGTGTCGACGGCGCCGACAACATCGACGAGTGACATCGCGAGCCTGAGAAATGTTCCGCATTTAAAAGTGAAACCAGAGACTCTGGCAGCCGTTAACTGGGTTTCGCTGTGGCGGTGTCCAGAACGCAACAGCGGCGGCCGAAAGAAATCCTCGAGGAGCGTCTGGGGAAGGATGACGAAAAGGACGACGGCACGCGCAGCCACAGCGTCATCTTTTTCACAGCCTTCCCCTTACTCTTGTATCATGCGTCGCCGCCAAGGCCCTGACACTTTCCCCAGAAACTGTTCATTTCGCCGCTAACCCAAACCACGTGAACGCGATTATCATAAGTTATGCGGTTTGCACTTCACAGGAGAGCTTTGAATGAGCACAGGTGGTAGATCCGGCGCTGTGCTCTTTTAATACACCGCCTGTCTCCCCGTCTCCTCGTGTGGGCGTAACTTAGTCGGTAAGACGACAGGCTCTCGCTCTGTTTCTCTAGTCGGGTCCAGGTTCGATTCCTGGCAATGCCAGTAATTTTTCCTATTTAGCTTGAAAGGTTTCTGCTGACGCGAGAACGAAAATTTCCTTGGCTGGTAAAGGCATACTGCTTCGCAGTGAAACATGGTCGATCAAATTATAACACTCTAGGCTAGCAAGGACGAGGTGACATTCTTTCACTATCCAATGATCTTATATGGCTGCAGGACCTAAGCCACGAACGATCGCTTCGCTCTAAACACAAAATAGCATAACCGGGCGCGGCTTCATGTTTGTGTCATATGAAACAATCAGAATCTCAAGCAGAGTTTGTGCCTATGCTATTGAACTACAAAATGTAGAGAGACAGCCAATGCCACTGCTGAAGCGAGTAGCGTGATCAAAAAAATTCCCCGCATTTCCCCGAGGGGAAGAATGTGAAAGTGCGAATGCACGAGTTGAATTTGCGCGGTTCGGTAATGTTCGCGAAAGAGAGATCACACACACACACACAACTACAAAGAAAGAAAGATGCATTTATTCACAGACACCTATTTGTGTTGTCGTTGTACTTGATTGCTAGAGCGGATCTCAGCTTTGAAATTTCGTGTCAGTACTCCTTTAAGCAGGTGCATTAGCCCTTCTCACGCCCGATTCTTGGCCAATCCCCCACGTGGGTATGTGCCATGTCAGCGGCCAGGCAGCGTGCGCCCATCTCCCCCCGTTTCCAAGGAAGACGAGGAGATTCCTGGCCAATCCCCCACGTGGGTATGTGCTATTTCAGCGGCCAGGCTGCGCGCGCCCATCTCCACGTGCGCGGACATCGCCGGTGGACGCAGGTTCAGGGTCGCTTAAGAAGTGCATTGCACTTAATAAAACGAATTCAGCGCTAAGCAGTGCTGGAAAAGTGCACAAAGGGAGGGTTAAAAACGCTTCGTTGCGGTCTTCTGCAGCCGGGGAAAGGCGTTTGTATAGGGTTGATCAACAAGTCAAGAAGGTGTGGAACGAGGCGCTCACGCATAATTAAAGGACCCCTGCAACGCTTTTCTTACAAGTACTTTTTGGGCCCCACGCCTCTTCTTCGTATACAGTTGAGATACAGACGCAAACAGAATTAGAAGCATCGGTGTGGAATTCAGATATTTATATAATTCTGATGAAATTGCGGTACTGCCTACGTCACAGCCAACGCCTCCACTTATGACAACGCAACGCGGGACCCCGCGCACCCTGCGATTGGATGACTTTCCAATGTTTCGTATATGTAATTGTGGAGAGAGAATGAGCATGCCGTACTGGTTGCAGAAAGAAAGCATAAAATCTTAACTGCTGATATCAACAGAATGCAGACACTACAGCCCCGCTTCGTGTGCTTGTGTTCATTCTTGAGTTACGAACCGCTTTCAGTATTTTCCTGCAGCGGTGCGCTTCGCTAAAATGCCTGCAAAATCGTCCGTCTGCGCTCAATATGACGCTGTGTATCGTCGGCAGCTATCAGCGTCGACGCCAGAGGTGTTGTAGGCAACGATAATCGCAAAACAGGCAGCTTCTTTGGAGTTTGAAATACGCCTTGAGCGTCTTGACATTCGGGAACGTGTTCTATAGCGTGAGCAATACTGGCCAAGGTTAAGCAGTTTCGCGTGGCTACTCGAGAGCCGTGCGGCGCATGCGGGAGGAGCAGTGACGTCACACGGCGCACAGAACGTTGTTCGCTGCCCGGCGTCTGTCACACCAACGCCGCCTGTGTAAACATTGCCTAACGCGTGAGCGAAAAATGGCCAAACAGCCACTCTCCTGTTAAGGTCCTTACAACTGTTGCTCTCTCCTACCCTTCCCCGCTCCGTAGCCTTCCAGCGTGTTTTTGTGTCCGCCAGCCAGCGCCGCTTCTCGGAAACTATGCAAAATAGTGGAAAGTTTGTTGAGCGTTCCCGAGGCGGCGCTCCTACGCCTTCTTGTTTTTCACCATGCCTGTCTGTCTTGGTCTGTCACTGATAAAACTTCCTTTGTCACGAAGCAAGATCCCTTGCGCTGCCGCAGATTGATGCCGGCTTTGCGCGCTTATCTACTCTGATCACAGGCCCTGAAATTTTCTGAGTGAGGCATCCCACCTCTATCCCCTGCGCATTTAGGTATTGTTTTAACCCCGCAGTTCGCACTTCGCATCGGTACGCGCTTCCAAAATTGAGGACTGTACCAGGGGAGTGAAACTTCCTATACCTTGCATGGGACGCGATATTCGCTCGCAGCGCCGGACAAAATCCTGGTGTTTGGGGGCGGGACTAAAAACATGGCGGCGCGTTGCTGACATGCATTAGGAGACGCCATCTTGATGAGGACTGAAAAGCCGAACGGGAGGGGGGGGGGGTTAGCGCCAATTTAAAAGGCATTCAGATGGCCAGCGCACGACCTTGTTCCTGTTGCGCAACCCGCCACATTATGAAAAGGGCAATTGTTTCGGTCTGATTGATAGAGTTGTGCGCGTCCACTTCTTTTTTCACCTCTTATTCTAAGTACGACGTTGTTTTGGTTAATGAGCAAACACAATCCAGACAAGAATAAAGAGCGCAGTTTTTTTTATGTTTATTGCTTAAATGCACCATTCGTACAGAAAAACACAACTTGGATTTTTTGCGCTTTTAGTCGCATACAAAAGTGTATGGCCCATGGCCGTATTGTAATAACTAGGTATCAAGCCAGTACATATCTGTCCAAGGTCCGCATAGTCTCTGCTGATGAAATGGGCAGGACATAGCCGGAAGCTGCTGTAGGTCTGGCGAGGTGGTAAATGAGCCAGGTCCTGCCTTCTCGCACACTGGAGCCAAATGCGAGATCTGGAACATCAACAAGAACGTGTGCATATTTGGGTTAGAATGAATACTAGGTGCTTTTAAGCGCATGCACATACGATAGTTTTGACTGAAATCTCTGTGGTATCTGTATTCGAAATAAACGTTATCTAATATATTAGCAATTTTTCTTTCTTAAATTGATTTTGGCTACAAAGACGACTTGTGGCAACGCCAATCATAAAGGAAAATATTAAATTAAAATCAGCCTGTATTATTAAGAGACGCGGATACGTTTTTCTATCAGTGCGATTATAGTGTTCGGTGGAAACGACCCACGCTTGCTCCTAATCCAAAATATATTTCTCCAGACGAAATTAGCCGTCCCACACCAGGATTTATAAACTATCATTAAGGCATATATACTTTCGCGCGCTATTTGTTCCTCAGTTATTTCTCGGGCCATGAAGTAAACTGGCTATTAACACCTTATTTAAAAACCTGTAATAAATTACTAGGACAGGTTAAACCTGCATTCTCTAATTATTTATCGGCTTATAGCTGTAACTGCGTTCTTGTGAATATATCGTTCCTGTACTGAAAGCTGAAACTTGAAGCACGGAACTGAAGCATAAATTATAAATTATAAGTGGTGGAAATATAGTTATGATTGTATTACAAACATATACAGTAATTGCTTAGTTTGTATATTGATTGCTACAAATTCATTCTGCTATACGCCGTGGATTCACGTGAATACAAAATGCAGAACATGCAATTGAAACGCAATAAAATAATAAATATAGTCACTACTTAGTTAACAGTGTGCTAACATCCGATATGAACCTATGGACCCACCCTTTGAGCCAAAAGTGTATGGGAGATGCCTTCCTCCAGCTGTGGACATAAATAGGCTGATAATAATAACGACAACAATAATACTGATAATAATTATAATAATCACAATAATATTAATAATAACTACAACGCATGCTACGAAAACATAATAAACGCAGGCAATCAAAAGAAAATAAAAAGAGTGCAGATAAGCTCACACCGTTGCATTAGTCATTGTATAGTTGCCTCATATACATTTTGCTGCATACCGTGCATTCACTTGCGCTAAAATGCAAAACACGATCGAAACGCATTAAATCAATAACGCACGTGTAAACAAACGTGTGTAGCTAATTTAGTCATTGAATTAATTGCCAGATGCTCTGCCACGCATTTCATGCGTAATTCAAGAGGAAAAGAAGACAATCAGAATGTAATAAATAAATAGTGCACGTGTATGCTTCCTTAAATTATAAATATACTGCTGCAACCGCGTCCTGCTATGTCGTGCAAGCGTAGAAAAGCAAAACAAGCAGCATGCAGATCGGACCTTTCGTCCGCCGGGATCCACAAAAATTTTATGCGGCCTTGCGTGAAGAATTTTGGCACCACTCAGTACAGCACGATCTTTGATGACGGTGCGAATCCATTCATGCGTCTGTTTCGATGAAACAAGCTTCACGGTGGTAAAAACGGCCCTCGAAACACCGTGGATCGTAGCATACCTGCGGGCGCGACAAGAAACGCCCCTTTTCTGTGGTGCAAAGCAGAAAGGCGTGTTTCCGGTTTTCCACTCCGGTTGGCGCTCGTATTTTCGCAGTCTAGAACCGCAACTTTTAAGTTCATTTGCATATTAAAAACTCCGTAATTAATAAGTAACCTGGTAATAAATATAAAATGCAGCAACAACGTTTATTTATGCTGGTATGTAGTACAGCCCCCAAACGTTAAGATCGCTGCAGTCACGGGACAGAAAAACGGCGGAGTTTCATCCCCCTGACTGTACTGTAGAAGCGCCCGGACAGCGTGGCGCGATCCTAGCTGCTTATCCTTTTGTTTCCTATAATGTTCTGAAGTTTGCAAGCACGTGATATTATTGGAAAGTAATCGTAGAAGTGAGCGCCTGAACAGAAAACGTGCACGCAATTTTTTCTTCTCTAAATACTCCAGAAAGAAAAATATCAGTAAAATAATGGCTGCCCCATCCAAAAATATCGTTTTTCTGTTAGCTATATGTCTACCCGCAACAATCAGTATGTTCTTACACTATTTCAGTCCGCCTCCGTCTTTATCTTTGAAAAAATGCAGCAAGTATGAAGCGAGCGACACGTTGAACGAGATCCCTAGTGCGCCACAGAACTAGCGCCCCGTCGCGGCTAAGATGTAAGCGAAACGGCACTTGAAGCCCAGCAGGCAAGCTGACAGACACACGTCGTAGAAGTGGGTGCAGCGTTCGCGACTCGCGAGCAGTGAAGTAAGGCGAGATGTCCGCTGGCACGCGCCACATAGCGGATCAGTGCCTGAACTAAGCGTCCCTACCCTTCCCATTCAAAAGCGCGCGACGCGTCAGGCAATGTTAATACAGGCGGCGTTGGTCACACACCCCACGCGCCCAGCGCCTTCGCCGACCTCCCTTCCGCACGTGTGGCGGCCCGGTGCACTTGATGATCGTGCGAGGGGTGGCCGGGTGTGGAACCGAAGGCTCTTGCGTCGCAGCAACACCTGCGTGCGTCCTGTAGAACCAACTTAGCTCTGTGCCGATTGGTGACGCTGTGCCGGAGCAGCTTGATATATATACGTGTGTCACACAATGCGTATACCGTGTGTGTGTGTGTGTCGTGGAAGCAGCAGTAAGCATGATAATGAAGCTAACCCTAGACAACCAGGAAAGCTAAGAATAGCCAGCTGAACCTTAGCTCACGCTACGTATATCCTGGCATTGCCGAGGTAAGCCACTGCTAATTTTTCGCACCGGGAAGCGCATTCTGCCCACGAAAAAATAATCACACCCTTTTTTTTCCGGACGCAGCGCTTGCCATGGCACAAATTCAACCAAGCTATTTTTCTTGGAAAGCTGCTACCAAAGACAACTATAATTCTAGCAATGCACCCTTTCATGGCTAATTTGGCCTGAGTAGCAGAAATCGCTATCGTGAGATTGGGATTTCTGAATATAACGAGGGAGTTATGACTCAATTTCTTCTAGTATTCGCATGACACGGTTAATCTGCTAGACAAGTTTGTGATACACAAACGTTACCACCGACACAAGTTCTGACAATAGACAAAAACTACACTCACACACGCACACACGCGCACACACACGCACGCACACACGCGCGCACAAATACACACACACACACACACGCACGCACGCGCGCACACACACACGCACACACGCACACACGCACACACGCGCACGCACACGCACACACAGATATTCGCTGATGCCTTTTGAACCGTTTTGCATCTTGTTTCATCGCTTAAAGGGACACTGAAGTGATTTGTAAACATTGCGGGATTACTAGCGCAAATTGTAGTTCGGAATCCGTAGGCATTGTTTCGACCACTCTGGCCGCGTTTAAGCGAATTTATTTAGTAGAAAAATCAATTCGAAAATGCTGTCCTCCTCTCTTTACGCTCGCCCATTTTCTGTGGCGTTTTCGTGTGACGTCAGCAGGAGATGAGCTGGAAAATGGCTGCGCTACTGCACGGTTCGCCGACCAGCCGATCTACCGATCGAGTCAGTCGGCCCAGCGTTTCGTCCGCCGGCCGCCGACGGGTCGTCGCTATTCGCTCGCTCAATTGAAACTAAGCCACAACACCTTTGTGAATGAACTAATGTGCCTTTCCTTACTTTGTTAGTTTGTACACTGTGTCAAACTTAGAGTCCGGGTCGCTCCACACAAGCGCTGCACAAGTGCACATGCGTCGCGTCGCTGACTTTACGCTAGTAGGAAAATCTAAGGCCAATTGAAGGCGGGAGAAGAGTCAGCGAAGTCAATATAGGTACTAAGAAAGTAAAATCACCTGAAACTTTTACCGTACAGCGCAAAACTAGGGAGCAGGAAGCACTTTTTGCGCTGGGTAAACAAGCACAGCGGTCAGCAGCACGACCGCACATCTGCGAACGCTTTTCCGTCAAAGAAATGCAATTGCTAGACGTGAGATATTGTGGAAGTTTGGGGGACACTTACTGCAGGAGTGATATACAACAAATAGTCACATAAAGTACTTAAAATGCTTAAAATAAATAAAAGTGTAAACTGGTCATACATTATAAACCTTATATATCCAAACCGGCCAGCGCCGGCTCGTATCAATGTAGGTTCTGTTATCAAAGATGGGGTGGCTCTGGCTTACCGAAATTGCACTACGCGGTTAGTGGTGAATAAGACATTGGGAGCGCCCATTGACGTGCAACGCTCGGTGCGCCAGGGATGCCCACTTAGCCCACTATTGTTTTGTATTTACATTGAAACTTTGTGTTTGCGTATCCAAAATGACGTAGAGATTCGTGGATTCCGCCTCCTGGAGACCGAAGTGAAACTGCTGGCTTATGCGGATGACATTGCTGTGTTCTGTGAAAACAAAGAGAGCATTTATAGAGTAGTTCAGGTCACAAAACGGTTCAGTACCACAACCGGAAGCCTAGTAAATTGGGGAAAATGTCTTGGTTTCTGGCATGGTGAATGGCAATCCACCCCCAGCGTTTTTGCCAACGTAGCCTGGACAACAACCCCAGTTAGGTATCTGGGAGCCCCCCTACAGTTTTATAGGGATAGCGAACCATATTGGCGAGAACAGACAAAAGAAACTCGCGCGAAAGCGGACAAATGGAAAGGGGCTTATTTGTCCACGTTTGCTAGGGCGACAGTGTGTAATTTGTTCTTAGTATGCAAACTGTGGTATGTGATGCAGGTTTTGCACTGCTCACGCATGAACGTGCAAAAGTTGCATAGAGTGTTCGCTGTTTTTGTTTGGGCCTCCAATTGGGAGAGGTGCAGTCGTAACAACCTTTTTAAGCGTGTGAAAGATGGAGGAGTGGGGCTAGCGCATTTATTTGTGCGACAACTAGTAAATAGATTTCTTTTTTTGAGAGAAGTAAGGGACCCTTTTCTTCGTACAGTGTGTCAATTAAGGCTAGGCAGGGTTCTCCCCGATTTTGTGATTACGACTGAATACATGACGGGAGGTATCTTTGGATATTTTAAGGAGGTCGTGGCCAGCGTACAGTTTTTAAACGCAAGATTTTCAAAAGAGTATTTAAGTACGGTTGCGCGTAAGAAATTGTATCATGATATTGTCGATGTTGTGTTCCCTGTTCCCATGTACAGGGCTATGTACTTTGGAAGGCCTGGTAGCGATGTGCTTAAGAGGGTTAAAATAATGCAGATTCAACCAGGGGTCAAATCCTTTATGTTTAGGTTACATACAGGGACATTATTAGTACGAACATTTATGGAAGAAAGGGGGTTATTCGTACCATGGAGGACAGATTGTTTTAGTTGTAAATCCCCCGAGACAATAGATCATGTATTTTTGCATTGTTGGGAGGGAGTATATTTTTGGGATGTGCTACAGAGGACATTACACAAAGATTTTCCTCTAAATCCTCACGGTATACGTTTTCTTGCAATAGACAATGAGGATGGAGTGCCTTACGATTTAGTCATGGCACTGGGTCTCCATAGTATATGGCGCTCTCGTACAGCAAGGTTGTACAGTGATGTTGATGCGCGATGTGCAAGGGAGTATTTCAAAGAGAGCATTGGGCGATTTGTTGAAGTTATTAAGTTCCACCAGGAACTACCTGATTGGCTGCCGCAAATAAAGCAACTAATCAATATGAGGGCATTTTAAATGGACAAAGTCAGCCCTGTAGTGGCTGGCAACTGCACCTCTTGTATGTGTACATATTTGCAGTGTTGAGATGTAATCTGTTGTGAATTGTCAAAGACAGGCAATAAATACAAAAAAAAAGGCTCGTGGCCTAGCGGTCTGAGGCGCTGGAATTTGTTTTGAAAGTCGCAAGTTCGAATCCCCGAGGGTACATGTATTTTTTTTTGTAAGTTGATTTTTTCGTATGCGGCCGATGTTTTCTGAACTGAGTTCACCATTTTCGGGCCGTAACGTTGACTGCTCTACGAGCGAGATCGCAGAACGCGCGCATACTGACAATGACGCGCTAGCGAGTTCTCGTTGGCGTGCTGTTGCCACAAGCACCGACTGCTTGCGGGCAGTGGGCCCAGGCCTGAATCAGCACACCCTTGGCCTGGTGCGAACAAGCTTTTTATGAACAGACATGAGTGAGGCAAGCTCCGAATATGCGGGAAAAGCGCATGGCATTTGAGAGTCCGCCGTGACGCGGAGGGCGTTCATCCACTGCGTACGCCTCGTCTAGTGATTTCTACGATTCCAAGCCGCCCTGGGAGGTTTATCTTGGACATTTGACAGCCGACAACATGGCAGAAGCGCGGTACGGCGATAATTGAGAAATCGAGAATGCCCATCCAACAACGCCATCAGATGTCAAGCATGTTGTTTTACAGAACCGAAACCGAAACTTTTGATTGCTAACCTTGGGCATCGTCCAATCACGGTGCCCCCCCTCCTGACGTTACAGCCTTTAGTTGGTGCGGCCGCCGCAAACCGCGCATAGTAGTTTTTCTTCTTTCGCGCTTTGTAAAATAATTACCGATTTGTCAACCGGATAAACGATGAATAGTGTGTTATTTTGAGCCAGTCTACACAGTGCAAGCAAAAACGGGAGCTTGACAAATTCACTTCAGTGCTCCTTTAAATAGCCTAGTGGTTAGCGCACCAAGCTCACGCTTTGAAGGTCGGCATTTCGTCCACGCGGAGGGCTTCGATTTCCTTTCGTGAGCATCTCGCGAGTTCTTTTCACATCCCAGATATGGGACTCTTTCTCGAAATTGTGTGAACCGACAAGTAGCGCTCACATCAACCCTGAGTAGCAAAACAGGACACACTCTGCACACTTTGAATCACTCGGCGACATACCTTCAAGGTAGGTCGTGTTATGAACAGCCGGCCTAGTAAACAAAAGTAGCTTGAAACGTATGGTACAGTTGAGAAAACTGAGCCTATAGCAACACACATGGACACAGCGATGGGCAGGTGCCTTCGGGGCGCGTCTCCGCCTTAAGCACGAGACACGTGGACGACTGGTGCATGCGATTCACATGCGACTGATCGCTACGACGGTCGGCACGACTAGTCGTACGCGTGAATATGAGACACATGCTCCGACGGCTATGGAACCCTCTCCCTAGCAATCTAAAATTAGCTCCCACTTCAACACAGCTGAGTAGAAGGGTGAAGCAATATTTGATTACACTCTTATTACAGACGGAGAGATAACTTCTCAGGATTCCTCTAATGTCACATTTTTTCTAAGTTCCTGATTGATTCGTCATTGCTTCATTATGCTTGTTTGTACGCAGTTTTTTTGCCTCAGGTCTGAGTCGACAGTTTACCTCTGAATTATGCTCTGGGTGTGTTGATAACTCTTTTGTTCAAAATTTCATCTGATATGTAATTCTTGTAAAATCATTATTGTAATTTGTCTATGAAGTGCTTTTTCGTACTAATCAGGTTGCTTTATTCAGTAATGTAGATTTGTCGCTGCTTTCAAATGTGAGAGTGTTTGATATCTTTTCATGGGAGGTCCCCCGGACAGTTCTTTGCAACCTCGGGATCTCCTCTTGTATTGCGTTTGAACAATAAACTATAAACAATGCGCGCGTGCGATGCGTCGTCAGCGTCGCTCCGCACTCTGTTTTTGCGCCATGGTTGCCTCCCTGTTTAGGAGCACTCAGGCCTATTTAGAAATGTGCAAGAAGAATACGAGCAGGAAAAGAAAAAAATTATCAACTTGAAGTGAATATGAATAGTGCTATTATGCTATACATTGCAGTTTTATAGGTTCAGTACAGTGGTGTGGGAACATTTAGCACCCATATTCTGCTCGTCCACGGCCACTCGATAGAAACTAGGCCTACTTTCCATCGAGCGGCCGGGACTCGTCCATACTGTAGGTACCGCTGGCAACATGTATCTACCAGGAGGAGAGCGGACAGGTCGGCGGCAGCGGCGGCGGAGAGCTGCTCTCCACACAATACTCGAAATTGCCACGGGCACATCCTCGGTGCTTTGCAAGAAACTTTTCAGCGATGACACCTTCGAGCTGTCATTGGCTGTGGCCGCACGACGACCGCAACGGTGGCACGACTGCATCTGGCTTTCCCGTCGCAAGCGTCGTGAGCCTCCCCCGACGAGCGAACGACGCCAAAACCGGTCCTAACGATCAGTCGTAACGATCAGTGGCATGCGCATAGCATGCACCAGTCATCCATGTGTCTCGCGCTTTATCCTACTTGTCGGTTCTGTGTCGGTGCGAAGGAAGGGAACTTCCCAGGTCAGGCTTCGGAACGGAACATTTTCTGCTGCCCTCATTGGTTGGGCGATGTGACGTCATCAGGGGGAGCAGGAATGGAGCAGCAGTGGAGAGAGAGAAAAACGTTCTGCTTGTATTTTTAAATTTAGAAATTGAATAATGTTGTTTCTGCACGAATTTTGATAATTATGTTTGCGCCTGTATCTTGACGACACAGAGAACAGACGCAGGTAAAGAAAAGTACCCGTAAGAAAAGTGTTGAAGAGGCACTTGAAGTCTCGGCCAATAAATATTCAGTTATGTTTTTCTTGTTATAGTTGTAGTTCAGAGATTCTGATTGTATGGTTTTAACGCGCCGACGCAACACAGGCGATGAGGCGCGCCGTAGTAGAGGGCTTCGGATTAATTTTTACAACCTGGGGATCGTCAAAGTGCGCCGAAATACCGCACACACGGGCGTTTTTGATTTTCGTGTCCATCAGAAAAGCGGCCGCCGCGGCCAGGAATCGAACCTGCGACCTCGTGCTCAGCAGCGGAACGCCTTAGCCACTGAGCCACCGCGGCAGGTCGTTGATGGTAAAAGTAGGTTACCGTTCGCAGTAACTTTCGCGAATGCAAAGTCTACTCCTGAAATCACGGTAGACGCAGAACCTCTGCTCAAAGCCCGTAAGGAATAGGAAGCTAGCTAAAAAAAAAAGCGTCGTCGTCCCATGTGCGGCCCACTTGCTGAAGTAACCATGGTAACGATGACGCTGTAAACACACGGAGGTAGTACCGCCGCCGTAGCGAATTCCGGCGGCCAACCATTAAATGAGTGCTTCGCCTCGGACGAGGTCGGACTTCTACGTCATCGCAAGCCGCCGGTCTCGTCGGGCTAATACATTTGGTTAGCGTGAGCATAATATGCTTACTGTTTATTCACTTGCCTCTAAAAAAACTAGGGAGTGGATTTCTGGCACAAACAAAACCTCTTCGAATCCATCTCAGAGCCCGTTTAAGTTTCAGTATCATTGTCTAGTTGCATAGTTGCGGTGATAGTAATCGTCGTCTTATGCATTGAAGAGGTCGTCACCTTCTTCGCGGTGAGTGGTGGATGCAAATTCACCCTTTCAATAAGCACCCTATGGTGGTGTATTTGCATCTTTCTCAAGTTTAACGGAATCACACAGAGTTCTGTCGAAGATGTTCACTATAAAGTAATCTTCAGCATTGTGGACTGCTACCAGCTCAACTAGCGGTGGTTGCACTAAGCTCGAGCAAGGCTTGAACAATAGCGAAACTCAGGATTTCTACTACCTGAGCACTGAAGGCCACATCACCACGCCTGTGTAGAAGATTTAAATTGTTTATTTCCAGGTTTGATCGCTGCTTTGCACAGTGCTAGGTGTCATCGTCATACGAATCGATATCGTCGTGTTCCCCATGCGAAGCATAACATGCGTGGTAGCGCTTGACGACCGCGCTGGGTGTTTTAATCTTTTTGCTAAAGCCACTACAAGAGCCGGGGATTCTCACGGTCGCAGCGAGGTGCCCGCTCACGAGCTCTCCGTATTTTTGTTTATATTTTTTGCTGCAACGGCGAACTTACGGCTTATACAACAGCTGTGCTGTCAAAAACAAATAGGGCGCGTACTCGTTTGCTTCACTGCAAATTTAGTCGAAAGCCGATAGTATTAATCTGCCGTCGCTAGCCAATAAAGCTCTCTCCAACATACCCCTCCCTCTTCTCACGCCCACCTCTCTGTTTCCGACCGACTATTTGAATAGAAGTATGCTCAATTTATTTCAGTTGTCGCTCGCTAACACCGCACGTGTGCCGTATGTTCGCACCTCGTGTTTACTTTAGGTTGAAGCTAGAACTCTAGATCCCGTGTTTTTGTGCTTTCTGTTATCTCGCCGTTGACACTGTATTAACACGTGACACAGACGAAAGTTTTCGCGTTTACCTGGCCCAGGAATACCTTTAATCTTTGAGAACTGATTTGACTTTGCAATTTCGCGACTTCTTCACAGCTGCGCTGTTGCTCCTGGTGGTTAGTTTTGGTGTTGGTGTGCAAATAAAACACGGGAGCGAAAGGCATGACTGCAAAATAGTCGCTCGTTTGACCGGAACAGCAATACACAAAAATAAACAAGCCATGTAAATAATTAATGCCACAAGAGCGCAGGTCTGGCAACAGAGAGAAATAAAACAAAACGAAAGATTCCTTGGGGGCACTTGAGTCTGCTTACGTAGCTTAAGAAAGTCTTGTGACTTCCGCTGACCGTGTACGCTTCCTGTCCTTCAGCCATGCTGGCATACTCGTGTGGTAGACCGACCTTAGCCGACGAAGAAACAGGCGGTGCATACGACGGTGAAGCAATTTTCATAAAAAGACACCGCGGAAGTCTCCTTAAAAGCTCCGACTATCGTCGGGAAGGCTGACGGTAACCCCCTGACGGAGATATATACAGGGAATGAGACTGTCCGAATACCCAGGTGAAGTTCGAGCTTCTAGTGATAGGGTAAATAGGATTCTTAGATGTTTGGTTGAAGTTTACCCTGCCCGGATCTCCTGGTGATATGAACTGTAAGTTGGAAATCCCCTTATGCCGTAAACCCCTGCCCATTCAAAACTTGGGAAAAGAGAAATTGTGATGCCGCGCTTCAAGAATGTTTTGGAAGACTCCTGCCCGCAACATTCCGAGGTACAGCGCTTGCAGGCCACTGGCTATCCTACATCTGTGCTGGGCTCCGTTGCACAAGTCTCAATCCAAAGATTGAGAGCAAAGGCCAACACCCCCAAATACCATTGAAAGCAGGCGAAAAGCCGCGGTTTTCCTACATGAAAAAGTCCGAACCACTTCAATGAGTGACCTAACGTTCTGACGTAAAAGTCGTCTTTTCTGCCTTAAATAAGCCCTAAACGTTGTGAAGTATGAGCAATGCAGTTGCGATTGTGTGAATAACTGCGGGTAATAACTATAATAAGCCGCATTTTGGATGCGGGTTAGGCGTTATTTACAAATTGCTCTAAGCTGTGAGGGACAACACCTCGGGAAAACCGAAATATCTTCAGACCTGAGGTTAAAAGGACAATAAAGTGTAAAAGCAACTTAACCTATATAGGTAAGAATTCCTTGAATACATCGACACCGCTTGCTATTGGACCCAAAAGCGTGAAAACAGGTTTCGACGCCCCACATGCTTCCCCCCACTACAAATTGTGAAATCATAATTGTGAACGCGTGCTGGAACGCGATTGTCAGAGGTTGCCTAGGCGATTTTTTGAGACAATCACGTAGTCAGTGGGAACATAAGATAAATGTATGCGGAAACCTTTTCTATCATTCGCTTTGTAAAATACACAAACCTTAGTTAGCCAACATTAAAAATTGCTACCCCTTAGACATGTATTGTTCTACTTCCAATTTCATTAAACATTTTCCTTTTGCCTACAAGTGCAGTCAAAAGATGCATTATGAGGTTTAACAAGAGGGCCTACCGTAACTACGGACCACCCGTCCATACATAAGCGACACACTGTGGAGAAAGCCGAAATAATCAATATCTGGGTGATAATTCAAGTCGCTTTCCCCGAACGCTAAGCCCGTTTTATTTAGCTGCTGAAGGAGACGTGGGGAGCGTTGGCAAGTTTTATCTGCGGGATATCCAGGCTGCAGAAGTTGTAGGGCTGACTTGGAATGCGTAAGAATTACCGCACGCCACAGCCGAAGCGATATCTTTTTCAAGACCGCCGAAATCGCTATACACTGCGTCAGTGTAGATGACGTCAAATGGTAAAGGCTACGCGCCCAGGAAATGTTTATGCCGGGAATCGCGAATGGCGCTGCCCTGCTGTTTAATTTTCTGGTGACAGATCCGTCCGTAAACACGCGAACACAATCTCCGTACACCCGGTTCAATTGCGCAAGTGCTAACGGCGGAGAGGTCAGCTTTGTTTAAAGGAGCCATGAAGAGAAAATAAAACTTCGTTTAATTTGAAAGAACTAGGATTCAGTATCTCACTCAGCTCCATTACAGCCACAAAAGATGTTTTTTAACGAAAACAAGCCAAGATGTATTTAAAAACTTTCTGAAGCCCCAACAAATGGCACCGGGTAAAACAATGCGCATGTGCCATGAAAAACGAAACTATATATTGGCCATTAGGCGGGGCAATGAGTTCGCATAGATATGCTGCAGGTAGCCATCCGTTTTGTTGATAGTGTCAGGCATCATCTGAATGATGAGGGACTCGAGCAGCAATTGAGAAGAAAGATTACCCTTGTTTTTCAGTACTTTCGCCTCGTCCAATGCGACCAAGTATCCAATCCTCTCACAATGCTCTGGTAGTGCGCTCGTTTTTGAATGGCGCTTGTTCACTTCGTTCCGGTGCTAGATTGCCCATTTCGCCAATGAGACTGATTTGCATGCAGCGCACGGAGTCTAATGAATACTTGGAAACCATGGAGCGTGAGAGGGGGTCTTTCACGCTGACAAGGTCAGAACGCAGCTTGCTACTGGGCACGTGCACGATGTACACACCGCGTTTCCTTAAAATGCGTGCAAAAGCTTCACTGATGTGTGGGACATAGGGAATTGCGGCACGTTTTGACGCAGGCCTTGTGGGCGCTTCTGCCTGCTCATCTCAATGTGTATTCCTGCTTGCCGCCCTCTTCGCCTCTTTTCGAATAAAATGCTTCAGGCAGCCACCAGGACTGCATCAAAACATGCTGCAATTATTTAACGAAACAGCGCGATGCACGGCCCAAAGGGAAGAAAAGGCGACACATGCGAAGGTAATCAGGTTGTTGTTAATGAAGTAAGTTTTACAAATCGAGACCTGCCACCGTTAAAGTCGTGCACTTTGTGTTAGAGATAAATGACATTAGTCATTTGCAGCACCATGACTTTGTGTAGTCTTTTCTTCCCTTTGTCCCGTGCATCACGCTGTTTTGTTAAATGATGTATCAACTTGCCCAACAACAAACCCTCGTGCTGCAATTACCTACGCCCCACACGTCAGTGAAGCTCACGCACGCATTTTCAAGAAATGCGGTGTGCACATAGTGCACGTGCCCACTAGCAAGCTACGTTCTGACCTTGTCAGCGTGGAAGACCCCCTCTCACGCTCCAAGCTTCCGGGTGTTGTTTATTAGATTCCGTGCGCTGAATGCAAATCAGTGCACATTGGCGAAACGGGCAATCTGCACAGAAGATAAAGGCAGCACTGGAACGAAGTGAACAAGGGCCATGCAAAAACAAGTGCACTGGCAGGGCACTGTGAGAGGATGCGACACGTGGTCGACTGGGGCAAGGTGAACGTACTGACAACTGAGTGCAATCTGTCTTCTCGATTGCTGCTTGAGTCCGTCATCGTTCAGACGATGCCCGTCACTATCAATAGAAGGGATGACTACCTGCAGCATATCTATGCGAACTTATTGCAACGCCTAATGGCCAATATATAGCTTCGTTTTTCATGGCACATGATCATTGTGAACACGCAGCAAAAACATTAAAACACTTTTTTGAATTGGTCAGTGACCAACGTTTCATCGTTGCAATAATGCTTTTACCTGCCTAGACGGTATTCCGTCAAACGCTGGACTATACTACATGAGCCATTGCCGTTCTTAACTTGCACCGAAGTATAGAACCTTTCACTACTGCTATGAGATAGATCCATAAATGCACTCCAATATGGCCTTTAAATTTAGCTCTTGAAAACATATTGTATGGCTGTTATTTATAATTTCACATTTGTGTTGCTATAGAAAGCACCTGCTACAGCAGCAGGTAACATTCCAAAGACATGAAAAATAAAATGTTTTGCCTCCTCCTCCTCCTCCTCCGCCTCCTTCGCAAAAAAAATCTATCGAAGGCACGCGAAACATTCCACAATTTTTTGGCTTGAAATCTGCATGAAGTGCTGCTTACCTATATATATAGAACGGTCGTTTAATTGACTCATCATCTCTGGGATTGCCAGTGAAACTGCAACGCAAACTTGGGCACTTTCCAGTCCGGTAGCGGCACGGCGTTCGCCCACTGTTTGCGGCGTTCTCCATCGCTTGGCAACCTATAAACGGCGGTGATTGCAAACAAAGGATGAATGCACACCAATGTAGAGCAATACTAGTCTGCGGAATGATGCATTCACCGGTGGAAAGTGACGCCCAATTCCTTGGGTACCGATCACGACTTGCAGCCTGGCACCGAGCATTGCGGCGTTGTTAGAGCGAGCCCCTTCGCAAAACTTCTGCGGCCACACTGAAGGCCGTGTAACCCCGCCTTTATATTCACGGTCACGCGCTGCAAAACGGCCTTCTACCTTCCTATCAGCTGATTTCCGCCGGCTCGGCGCAGGCAGATGCAGACGACAAGAGAGGCGATACAGGACGGAGGAGGCGGAAAAGGTGCACCGAGAGAGAGGAAAAAAAAACGTCCCCCTCGCGAGGGGCACGATCAAATGCAGAGCATTTCTGCGGGGGGGGGGGGCGCGCCTGCAAGTCGTATGGATTACGTATTGGTTGTTGTTGTAATTGTTGTCTTCCAGCGTAGACATTGTCGATGAAGTCGATGGTGAAACGTGCCGTGAACCCCCTGCCGCGGCTATGACGCAACGTGGAGCGGCTATGACGCAACGTGGCGCGGCTATGACGCAACACAATCCAACACAATCCACTTTAATCCAATTCAATCCAAATCCAAGCCAATCCAAGCCAATCCAATCGAATCCAATCCAATGCCCCTCGCGAGAGAGTGTTATAGCGCCGAAATCGCCAGCACGCGAACGCGTGATGCTGACGTCACGATCACGCCACAGATGTTAAGCGTGAACCGCATGGGGCGTT